>NC_057814.1:215932006-215939001 GCF_018294505.1 Triticum aestivum
GCCGCCGCCCGAGCACCCCGCCGCCCCACCGGACCCCGCCAGAGCCGCCGGATCTCGCCGGAGCCCCGCCGAGGTAGACGCCCCGCCGCCGTCGGTTTTTGAGAGAAAACCGATTTGTTTTTTTCAGAAAACCCTAGTTTTCGTTTTTTTAATAGATCGGTTTTATTTTATTTTTTTCGGTTTATTTATTTTGCGGACATTCGTCCGTACGTTCATTTTAACGAATGGTTTTTGTCGTTTAACCGCATACAGCGAACGTTCGTTCGTTAGCCTGTTCATCAGTTTTTCTTTTTCTCGGATTTTCCCGCGGTTATTTTCGATCGCGATTTCTGATCCGATTTTCGCTTTAGTATAACTTTTCGCTCGTTTATCGGAATCAGGCGATTCAAGCGCCTAGAGTTTCATCTCGAAACCCTCTTTCTGTATAACCTACCTAAACAAGTTTTTGCTACTGTAAAATTTGACTTAGGTCCAGATTAGTAAACGAAGCTTGTTTCTTTCGCCGTTTGAGTTTCGTTGCTTCGTTCGATTTGATTCTTTTTGCAAACCGGAGTTCTTAAGTTGAACTTTCTGGTTGGATCTCTTATTTCGAGTTTTACCCGTGCACCCTTGCTTGATTGCTTATGTATGTATTGTTTGTTTGCGATAGAGTACCCGGAGTGCGAAGCGTGCTACTACGAGTCTATAGGTTTCACGGATCATCAGCAAGGCAAGTAACACTTTGATCATACCTCTTTACCACCCAGTTTTAATGCATTAGATCAATCCTCAAACAATTGCATGATTAGGATCTGATTAATATGTGGGTTTTGGGAAGTAGATGAGGTTGTACCTATTGCCCTGTTTATTATCAAACCGTTGGGAGTTACTGCTACGTTTGCTTATATTGCTATGCTATGCTCGTAGACGTGGATTGGGTTCGAGTGAATTTTCATGACAGATGTGAGATTGTTAATTAATGGTTCAACTTAAGGTGGTTACTTTAATTTACATCTGGGTGGATTGAGGCACCTGGAGAACCCAGTGTTGTCTGTATTTTTGGATATCCCGGAGTACCCGTGTGATCATCCTATGGACCGCCACCCAGGCTCAAAGGGATCATGAGATTATTCATGCTAGAAACTTCCATGTGCATCCACAAGCTATTATGGGCTCTAGCATAGTTGAGTAGGTTACTTGACCTCTTGAAGAGGTGGGCTAGCAGATGTAGGGGAAAGTAGGTGTAACTGTCCACCCGGAGTAAAGAGTATTGTTTCTGAAAGACTGTGTCTCGGTCATCCGTTTCTCAAACACCATGTAGTGCGAGAAATCAAGCGGAGGCGATCGAGTCTTGTGGGGAAAAGTGCGCAAACCTCTGCAGAGTGTACAATCTAATCATGGTTAGTCGTGTCCCCAGTTATGGACATCTTGAGTATCTAGTTCTTGGATTATCATGTGAATCTCATCATCATGTTACTTAATTTAATTTGATTGGGTTAATCACGTTCTTAATTGGGATTGAGTTGGAGGTACCTTCTCAATGTTTAACAACCACCATGATAGTTAAATAAAATTTATTCCTTTGTTGTAGGGGAAAATTGGCTTTTCACAAAACTGTAACCATAGAGCTTTCCACCAGCCAAATATACATGTAGTCATAGCATTATTCCGTTCATTACTCTCTATGTGTTACTTTGCCAGCATATTCCATGTGCTGACCCGTTTTCGGGCTGCAACGTTCATGTTGCGGACTTTTCAGACGACGAGTAAGGTGTCATAGGTCGTGGTGTTATACTCAGTGATGCCGTTGGAGTTGATGGACTCACTTTATCTTCCAAGCCTTCCGCTGTTATTGTTTTTAGATGGCCTTAAGCCATATTTATTGTATTAAGTTCTCTCTTGAGACTATTCGATGTAATAAGTGTGTGATTGCTACTCTGTTATAAATCCTTCAAGTACTGTGCGTGTCAGCATTACCGATCCAGGGATGACACTGATGCACAGAGACTGGACTGTTTGAGGTCTGGTCGCTACAATGTCCTTGAGTGTTTAATAACTCGAAGCCCATGAAAATTTGAAATCAATGAGAATGTAGCACTTGATGGAGAACTCATAAGAAGTTATGCAGTTCCGTGATAATCTCGAGATACCCGGGGGGTAATACTCGACGACAAACCAAAGTAGAGGTTGGACTGGGGTATTGCTCTGCACAAGACAAGTGCTTAAACTTGTACGAGAAATGGTATTTAAAGGAGAACATGGTCCGAACCATGATTGCAAAAGGCCAGATCCCAGATATAAGATGAACTTATACCAAGGGAATAATTAATTTAAGAGAAGCTTTTAATGATAAGATCTACATCGTGTCCATGGGCATGAACACAAAGTTCAAGGTCGACTCCCACTTCTCTAATGCATAACCTTTCATTCACTTCTCATTTTCGAAGAAGTTGTAATGTTGAAATTTTATCTAGCAAAATACCAGAAGAGTATGACTCGTGAAAACTTTCGGGGTCACACATATTAAGGAAGGCCTAGGTTCAACCCATCGGGGCATCATGGAAACATATATCACAAACTTCAGGGGTAAATAACTCAAGCTCGATAGTAGAGCATGGGTGACAAAACGAGAGGATACAATTTACTGAAGGCATTGTGTATCAAGGAAAGAACTTCCCGAGGTTTTTGTATACGGAAGACACTGTCGGATGATATTCCAACAAAGGATCCGACGGTCCATAGCGGAGCTGATGTGAGTATCGGCACACAACCAGAGGAAGAAACAATGTGAAGGCATTGGATTATAGAAGCAACTGACTAATTCAAAGCTCACATGTAAAGGAATTATAGTTTCCAAATCAAAGGATCAGAAGCAAATGCTCTGATTAAGGATGGATAACTTGAGTAAGCTTAGGGGTACAAACGACGACAATTTGATTGGTCGAGATCCAGCTCATGTTAAAAATGACGTCTGAGTCGGAAGGATGAATTCTAGGATATGATTGAGGATTGCGAGCATTCGCAACATATTGAATCAATGGACTCAAAATGATATTTGACAAAGGATGCCAATAAGATTACCAGACTTATGGGATTAACCATAATGCAAGCAAGCAAGAATTTCAAGAGCAAGAGGATGCTCAGGATTTTTGGAAGATCGAATGGTATTTCGAAAACTTTTGTGAAACACATGAACAACTGGGAAAGAGCGGATACTCGATAAGCGCGAGGAATTATCCATAAGGGTATTCATGAGGCAAGAACTGTATAGCAGTAAGCTCAAAGGATTCTTAGAACAACGGAGAGCGGTTCGGGGCATCTTGTATTAACAAGACCAACTTGGAATAAAATTAAGAACGACGGGTGTAAGTATTTATCCATAGGGATAGATCAGTGGTAGGGAATTGCAAAAGCAACAAGCACAAAGTCTCGAGAACATCGGAGAGTATCTTCGAAATCCTTCGGTGCACCAAGCCATCATCTGGAGTGAGGGGCTCTCCAGGAGGAAGTAGTTACGAGAACCTAGAGTCAGAGTTAGTAAAATCATTTCACCCGAATAGAAGAGAGGTCAGAGTCCCAGAGTATAGGTCGAGGAATAAAAGATCCTAATACCACCCAATGGCGACGTGGGCCCGTAAGGCACACAGCCATGTTAGTAAAATTTTAGCAATGCCTGGACTCGACTTCGGCCAAGGAGTTTAAAAGGGGGATTCCTACAGGTAGTCGGCTCTGATACCAACTTGTGACGCCCCCGATTCAATCGTACACTAATCATGCACGCAAACGTGTACGATCAAGATCAGGGACTCACGGGAAGATATCACAACACAACTCTAAAACATAAATAAGTCATACAAGCATTATAATACAAGCCAGGGGCCTCGAGGGCTCGAATACAAGTGCTCGATCATAGACGAGTCAGCGGAAGCAACAATATCTGAGTACAGACATAAGTTAAACAAGTTTGCCTTAAGAAGGCTAGCGCAAACTGGGATACAGATCGAAATAGGCGCAGGCCTCCTGCCTGGGATCCTCCTAACTACTCTTGGTCGTCGTCAGCGGAGTGCATGTAGTAGTAGGCACCTCCGGTGTAGTAGGAGTCGTCGTCGACGGTGGCGTCTAGCTCCTGGGCTCCGGCATCTGGTTGCGACAACCAGGTAGAAGGGAAAGGGGAAAAGAGGGAGAAAAGAAACCGTGAGTACTCATCCAAAGTACTCGCAAGCAAGGAGCTACACTACATATGCATGGGTATATGTGTAAAGGGCCATATCGGTGGACTGAACTGCAGAATGCCAGAATAAGAGGGGGATAGCTAATCCTGTCGAAGACTACGCTTCAGGCCACCTCCATCTTGCAGCATGTAGAAGAGAGTAGATGGTAAGTTCACCAAGTAGCATCGCATAGCATAATCCTACCCGGCGATCCCCTCCTCGTCGCCCTGTTAGAGAGCGATCACCGGATTGTATCTGGCACTTGGAAGGGTGTGTTTTATTAAGTATCCGGTTCTAGTTGTCATAAGGTCAAGGTACAACTCTGGGTCGTCCTTTTACCGAGGGACACGGCTATTCGAATAGATAAACTTCCCTGCAGGGGTGCACCGCATAACCCAACACGCTCGATCCCATTTGGCCGGACACATTTTCCTGGGTTATGCCCGGCCTCGGAAGATCAACACGTCGCAGCCCCACCTAGGCACAACAGAGAGGTCAGCACGCCGGTCTAAATCCTATGGTGCAGGGGTCTGGGCCCATCGCCCATTGCACACCTGCATGTTGCGAACGCGGCCGGACGCAGACCTAGCCTAGCAGGCGTTCCAGTCCAATCCGGCGCGCGCCGCTCAGTCGCTGACGTCACAAAGGTTTCGGCTGATACCACGATGTCGAGTGCCCATAACTGTTCCCGCGTAGTTGGTTAGTGCGTATAGCCCAAATGGCCAGACTCAGATCAAATACCAAGATCTCATTAAGCGTGTTAAGTATCCGCGAACGCCGACCAGGGCTAGGCCCACCTCTCTCCTAGGTGGTCTCAACCTGCCCTGTCGCTCCGCCACAAAGTAACAGTCGGGGGCCGTCTGGAACCCAGGCCCACCTCTACCGGGATGGAGCCACCTGCCCCTTCAGCCCCCATCTCCGAACAGTATCATAAGTAATGTAACAGTATAAAGTATGTAGCGTATGCCCGTGATCACCTCCTGAAGTGATCACGGCCAAGTAGTATAGCATGGCAGATGGACAAGAGTGTAGGGCCACTGACGGAACACTAGCATCCTATACTAAGCAGTAGGATAGCAGGTAAGGGTAACAACTGTAGCAACAATGACAGGCTATGCATCAGAATAGGATTAACCGAAAGCAGTAACATGCTACACTACTCTAATGCAAGCAGTATAGACAAGGAATAGGCGATATCTGGTGATCAAGGAGGGGGGGCTTGCCTGGTTGCTCTCGCAAGAGAAGGGTTCGTCGTTGATGTAGTCGATCACAGGGGTACCGGCAGTGGTCTCGGGGTCTACCGGAAAGAAGTAACGGAGGGGGAACATAATAAATAACAGAGCAATCAAAGCATCACAAAGCATAACATGGCAATACACGGTACTAGGGGCGACCCAACGCAGTAGGAGGTGATACCGACGAAGGGGGGAAACATCCGGAAAAGTATCCCCGGTGTTTCGCGTTTTCGGACAAATGAAACGGAGGGGGAAAGTTGCGTGTTTGCTATGCTAGGGATGTGTGGCGGACGAACGGGCTGCATATCCGGATTTGTCTCGTCGTTCTGAGCAACTTTCATGTACAAAGTTTTTCCATCCGAGCTACGGTTTATTTTATATTAATTTTAAAAGATTTAAATCATTTTTAGGATTTATTTAATTATTTTAAAGCAACATTATCCAGAATAGTGTTTGCTGACGTCATCATGACGTCAGCAATCAACTGTGACCATTGACCGGTCAAACCGACAGGTGGGCCCGTTCGTCATTGTCTTAGACTAACTAAGTAGGTTTAATTAGTTTAATTAAGTCATTATGTTAATTCAACCGATTTAATTAAGTTAATCAATTATCTAATTAATTAATTAATATTTTTCTAATTAACTTTCTAGTTCTTTTTTTATTAAACGTTCTGGGGGCGGCCCCACATGTCAAAGGCACGGAGGCCTTAGCGGGCACAAGGCGGTGCGGGTGCGGGCGTGAGCGTTGGCCCGACTGGGCACTGGGCGAGGCCAGCCACGGGGTGGGGCTCGGCGTTCGGCGCCGCCGAGGCACGGCCGACCGGAGTGGCGCAGGGCGGCAGAGCGGTGCAGCAGCGGTTGCGGCGGCGGGAGCGGGCACACGCGGCTGGGCGCAAGTGGGTGCGGCCAGGGCGCAGAGGGAGTGGACTAGGCGCAGGGGAGCAGAACTCCGGACGCGGCCACGGGAGGTCGCGGGCGCGACGAGCGCGTCCCCGGAACGCGGCAGGGCGCGGCCACGGCGCGCACGGGCCGCGGGGACACGGGGGCAGGGGCGGAACACAGAGGCGCGGGACGAACTACAGGGGCGGCGGCGACTAGGCTAGGGCGTTGCGGCGAGCGCGCTCGAGCTCGAATCTGAGCTCGATAAATTGCGGGGAAGTGGCGGTGCTCACTGTGGTTGCGTAGGGATGCTTGAGGGAGCCGGAGATGGTCTGGACAGTGTGGATCGAGGCGAGGCATGTGGCGGCCGTCGTCGAAGAAGATCGTCGAGGGCGCCGTCGTTGGGGCGTCCTAGCTCGCGTGCGCCAGTGTAGATGACGAAGGCGACGAGGCAGACCTCACAGACGCGATGGGTTGCTGATTCGGTGCGGCGGTTTGCGGCGGTTCCTCGGGCGCGTGTGCGCCGGTGAGGTGGTGCTCCTGCGCGGCAAGGGATCGGGCGCGGGGTGCCTGGCGACGCTGGAGAACGAGAGGGAGTGGGGGTCTCAGTCGGGAGGAGTGGGGGTCGTGCGGGAGGAGTGGTGGGATCGTGCGGGGCGACGGGGATGGGCGCCGTTTAGATCCAGGGC
>NC_057814.1:215939401-216095841 GCF_018294505.1 Triticum aestivum
TATACTACTGCCACATGACTTTGGACATCCAAATAAAATAGTCTAATATTTTACAAAATACAAAAGGCATTTAATTAATTTATTTTGTTGCTGTTTTATTCATTTTTGAGTATTTACACATTTTATACACTTGTGGTTTCTCCACCATTATTACTTAGGATTTATTTGTCCCATTTTGAACATTTTAGTTTTAATGTTTGAAATTTTTATTGTTTGCCCTGATTTTGAATTTTGAATTCGAACCGGTTTCAAACTAACGCGAGATTAACAATAGTAACAGCGGTGACAAGGCATCATTACCAGAGGGTTACTGTAGCTTGATTATCTGGGCGTCACAACAGTCAACTACTAGCTAGTTATATGATGTTGTCATATGATCTATAGTCATCATTTCTAGTCACTCACATAATAAGATTAGTTATAATGTTGGCTATAAGACTAATACTTTTTCTCATCTTTTCTCTATCTCTTTCTTCACATTTATTATATCTGTTTACGAAAACAGTATAGTTAGGTTATTGCATGAGAGCCCATTCTGCTTACTTTTTTATGTCTCTTCTTCACATTGGCCAAATTACCAGGTAAGCGGGCTATAACTATTGTACTTGCTTAACGGCCATGCAGATAGATACGCCGGGATGGAGAGTGGTAAATGAGGACAACTGGCCAATAACTGGCTCCCATAATTATCGCCCCACAATTGTCCGGGTTGTTTATAGCCCGTCAACCGCAGGGGTAATTCCGTCCCATATTTATCACATGCAGCATTTCTTATATGCGTGATTCCAGTCATACGCAAGGTAAAAGGATCGGAGAGCGTACGTGCGTGACCATGTACGTACAATAAAGAATTGAGATCACGAGTATCGTTTTCACTACATAGCCAGCACCTCCTCTTCAATAAAATTTTTTTAGGGTTTCTCTGCTTCCCCTCGGTGCTGTCGCTGGTCTGACTCGTCTCCGGTGGCTCTAGGATCATGGAGGCGCGACAAACCCCGACCATTGTTAGCGGGAAGGATCTTGCTCTATTTTTGGATATTTTTGAGAGTTCGTTTAGGGTTGTGTCCTGCTCGTGAAAATGAGACAATGACGAGATGGAATAAGTTTCTCCCCGCCTAGCCTCAGTTTTGGTGATGCTTCTACCGTCATCTGAGGGCATCTGTTCGTGTGTCTCTCATGGATCTCGTGGGACTCAGATGGTGCTGGTCTTCAATGGGTCTGCTTGGATCCGTTTTTGTTCGTCTTCATTTGTGTGTCTACTGGTTGGATCCATTCGATCTATACTTCTCTTCATTGCAACGGTTGTTATTCTGGTGCGCTGGTCCTGTAGGGCCTTATCAGGACGGCTTGCCGACTGTCTACTACAACAAGTTTGGCCTGACTCCGGTAAGGAAGGGGAGCGTCTTTGGCTCACTCCAGTGCTTGCATTCATCGCTAGCTGCTCTATGAAGATGGATATAATTTTTTTTATTTCTAGGTTCTTTGTAATGCCTTGGCATTATGAATTGATCAGAAATTTTCTAAGGAAAAAGGGCATCTCCAATGCTGGCCCACAAATTTTCTCCCGCATCCGTCCACGGACATGGGGGACCAGTCCGCGGACACGGATGCGGGAACCAGCCATCCAAGGCTGCTCGCATACATTTCAAGCTGAGTTTCCTAGATGAAATTCATGCAAACACAGGGGATTTTCATATAAACGGGAGCACATTCATTACAATCCGGACATTTTTCATTAAAAAGCGGTCGGACCCTAAACCTATCCTACGGTGGCGCCGGTTGTCCACTTTCTTTGTATTTTGCATCGGCAAAGTCGTCCTCCATCTGTCGTCTCCATGAGCGGCAGTGGGGTTTAAGACCCGTGAAGTGAAGGTGCTGTCTACGGCGAGAAAGAGTAGAGGATGAGAGACGGGCTAACCCACTTGGGACATAATGCCATGCTACCGCCAATGCCGTACTCATCCTTACTGGAGTCTGTGACCTGTCCATCGCTGGTGCCAGTGGATGTGAGGTCGATGATGGACGGTCCATCACTGCCCATCTGCCACATGTGCCCCCGAAAGTTGGACGGCGGCGTGTACGACACGCAATTGGAGGCGTTTTGGTCCTCGACCGCCTGCGCTTCAAGCACTTGCGCGGTCGCATCCACGTCCGGTTGTGCCGCCACCGTATTGCGAGCGGCGTGTTGAGCACGCGTGGCCTTGTACAGCGCCTGCTGCTCCGCAATGAAGTTAAGGTTCGGGTTTGCCACGGCCACGGCCTCCTCACTTGTGTGCTCACCGTAGATTTGGCCATCCGCTAGCCGGTGCAGCTCCACGAGGAGCAGGTTGTTGATGGACCGATGTCGTTCTCATGAATCCAATGAGCCCCAGAAAGTCAAAATCAGAGTTCGTATGAAGAAATGGTGGTCGTTTTATCGGAGGAGGACACAACAAAAGATGACATACCATATGCGGTTGTATGGATGGTCGTATGACGTGTAGACAACTGTGAAAGTTACCTCTTCTGGCGAGATTCTTCACCGATTTTGTCCCCAATTGTTCTCACGAGATTCTTGGCTCATAAAGAAGGGGTTGGGAGATGATAAGGCTCATCTTGAGCCCTTGGATGCATCACATCAATGGAGGAGACCGAGGAGGCACCCTTTATATGCACCTCCATACCCTAGCCACCGCCACCATCGTCTCAATCTCATTCACCCACAATACCATCTCCATTGCTGCTCCACCACTGGATAAGGAGGCATACACATCAAGGGAAGAGGAGGGAGGCTCTGCCACCATGAGCACCGACCTTCACGCCGGCACCGGCACCGGCGTCGCCCCCATCTCCATCACCATCGACGAAGCCACCATCACCACCGCGCCATCGTCTCCACCAACACCACCATGCCTTCTCCCTTCACTGGCTTGTAACTTGTCTCTATCCTTCATGTGTTTGTTTGAGTAGTTGTACTGGTTCTCAGGGATATGGTTCAACCCTATATGATACTTAATGTGATCAAATATCTGCTGTTCATGATTTGAGATAGTAGCCTTCGCGGATGTTGAGAGGAGTGCTCACTCACATTATTGCCTTGTTGCCCTGAAGTGTATTACTGCCGTTGCCAGGGTTGGGTATTGGGGTAATTCGAGGTGACAGTACAAGCCTCCTTTCCTCGTTGTTGCAATTGATAGGGGATTAACGGAGAACTCTTCGAGAGGTTGCGTCCACGGGGAAACCCTTAATTGTCGTAGTGATAACCGGCTTGGAGAAGCTACGGTAGTGACATACGTGGCACGAAGTCTACCTAGAGTAGAATGTGTTATGTACCCGGCTCAGCCCACTTATGCATTTGACTAGTGAATAGAGGATACGATAGTTCATATCAGTGGTAGTGATTTCAGAACCCTTGAGAACGCCGTACTACTCATGCGTCATCCTTACTTAGTGTCTTTTATTTCCTGTTTTTATCTCTTTGTTGGTAGTTTAGATAAACACCCTTTTTATCTAGTTTCCCTAGCAACCGATAGAGTAGATTGTTTTCAAAATTCAGTTTGCGTGCACATGTAGCTGCCTTAAGTGATAGCGTAGTTGCGGGGTTTGTGGTGCCTTCGTATCAGCTCTCTGTGGGTTCGACACTTATCACAAATGTGCTACAACAGACATGTGCTGTTGCAGGTCATTAAGAATTTTCGTGCGCCATTGCCGGGGAGAATAGCACTTGGTCATTATGTACCCGCTCGCACATAGTTTATTTTGTTTGTTGATATTTATCATACTGTTTTTTCCCTTAACCCAAAAATACAAAAATACAAAAAAATGTCTTGCTTTGGGATGTCAACAAGAGATATAGAGGCTGCAATGGAACGATGCTATGAAATAAGGACGATACATGAAGAATACCGGCGTACCAACAAAGGTATTGAGATGTGTGAGAAATTTAGAGGTTGCATACTGTCGTGGTTTTGTCACGGCAGATGTCCTTAGTGTGAGGACTTAGTCGCGAGGCCAGCGCATCTATGCGGTAGCTTGAGAGCGGTTGATCGGGACGAGAGGCACAACACGCAAGACAAGAATTTAGACAGCTTCGGGCCCCGGGAAACATCATCCGGTAATAGCCCTACATGCTGTTTGTGGCTAGGTCTCATTATGATCATGAGAGAGTCGCCGGTTCGGCCAGCTCTATGTGTCTAGCCCTAGAGATTATTTCTTGTTGCTTGTCCCTCTTTGGGGTGCCCTGCCCCTCCTTATATAAGTTAGAGGGGCAGGTTACATGCGGAGTCCTAGTAGGACTAGGACTAGTCTATCTTTTCTTACAAGTTGAATACAAGTCCGGGTCTTGCTTCCTCGTAAAGGAAATATTCGTCATCCCTTTCTCCTTAAGCCAGCCTACCAGAGTATAAGCCAGCCTACTGGGCCTTGGGTCTTGTCGTCCGTCTGATCCGCCCGCCGGGTCTCCAGTGAGTCACAATGTCCAGGCGGGTTACCTGTGAATCGCCATGTTCGGGCGGATCACCAGTGAGTCGCCAAGCTCCAGCCAGGTCTCTGGTGAGTCGCCAAGTCTGGCCGGGTCATACCGTGGGGTATATCCCCGACACATACAGTGCCAATCTCTTCGCCACATGAGCTTTTACTACTGTAATCACCCACACCCGGTTGTGAGATCATACAACCGTGGTGACTTCCCTCCTGAAGATATTGAAGTCATTGAGGAGATGATATTAATGCATAGATCTTTTGAGATTTTAATGCGGATCAATAGGTTATCCGAAGAATATGCACCGGATGCTGAGCATGAAGACTTGTCAGAGAAAATTTATGACTTCTGCATAGATAATATTTTTTATGAAAGTCCTTTGTACAAGGACTATCATAAGCAGATGGATGCCATATCCCAAGCCAATATTTTTGCAGGAACCTAACCTTATGCAGGAACATGAAGAAAAATTCATCGAGGCACAAGAAGAAGAGAACTTTAAAAATGATGATCCAGAGGAACACAAAGATGAAGGATGGAATGGCTATTGTCCGAAAACTCCCATTCATGGTAATAGTTTTGACATAATTAATGTGCAACTTGATGAAAATGATGATGGCTATGATTTACCTGGAGCTCCACATCTTCTTGACCATAATGTTATTGTGAAATTGCAGCCACTAACTCTTCAGGCATCTCTACTTAGCTCGGTGCATCGCTACTCGCCAAAGAGCGAGCACAAATTTACATACATGATGTCGATGCACCATAAGCGAATGCGCTTCCGATCGATCTCTTCTATGAGGTGCTCCAAACCCCGGTCGGAAGTAGACATCCAACTCGGGGTTGATATCCCTAGGGATTCGCGTGGTTAACCTTACAGAGCACCAAAGCCTAGCTATATCACTACTAGGGAAAAGCCTAGCAGTAGCGCGGGTTAAATGCCTAGCAGTAGCGTGGGTGGCCGCGCTACTGATACGGCGCCACAACTAACTCTTATCAGTAGCGCGGTTCGACCCGCGCTACTGCTATCGTGGGATAGCAGCAACGTTGGTCTCCAACGAGCGCTGCTGCTAATAGCTGTAGCGCCCGCAAACAAAGAGCGCTACTTATAAGAGCTCGCTGCTGCTAAAGCCATACCCCGCGCTACTGTTATTAGTTTCTGATTTTTTTCTGCTCCATATTTTGTGCTGCTGAATTTTGTTTAGACCTTTATACAATAATCTCTAGCATATCATACACATAAAAATGTAATCATAGCATATACATAGAAATAGTCTCATCAAATCATGTCATCATCATAATCATCATCCAACACAAAGTGGTCTCTCGTCATCATCTCGAAAATAGCGATACAAGTCTCGAATACTTGCAACTACATCATCATCCATCTAAATAATGATATACGCGAGAAGAGCTATCACTATGAGTGAGAGCTGAACTATGCAGTACATGAGGCAGCGGTTACGAGTCCTCTCTCGCGCTAGCGTGAACCTCAAGTAACTAGCTTCTGCTTCTTGTCTGCTTTTGAAGCCTTTATGGCTGGCGCCCGAGAACCCATCCACTTGCGCTTGACACTCAGGCCACTCGTCGTACACTCCCATAACCTTCCCTTTGTACGCAACATAGCACTGCTTCTTCACCATCAAGAATCTATGTACATGCTAGAGATGCATCTTCATCAAGAGAATGTATGATTATATGCAACAAAATATCCAAGAGCAACACGAAAAAGAAAGGGTTAGCAACTAGATGCAACATATAGTATGCAAACTAATTAACTAGAGGTACGTAGGTCATCGTACCCAAACTAACAAAGTAGCGTTACGCAAGTTTGGCAGGGACCGTGGACATCACAAAGTTTCATCGCTATAGAAAGTATACAAGTTCAACCGACACATATCATCATCATCAGCATCGTAAATCCCTAGAAGTTCCATCCTTCCATATCATCAAGGATGGACCCTAGCTTCTTGAACGGCGTGAGGTCATGACGTTGCATGTCTATGCGAGTTCGGACGTTAGCTCGCGATATAGGGCCGTGGTGGAACATCCCCTTCTCATCGACGACTTCTTTCATGATGATCATCGCAATGTCCCTTTGGATGCGAAAGAAGTCATCTCTAAGTTTATAATCCGATTCTCCATGAGATTCTACCCACTTACGGATATGATCATCATTTCTGCTTGTCATGCGAAGCTTTTGGTGATCCGTGTTGAACTCAGTCATGAGATGGAGGAGGTAGAATCCATCTTTCTTGCTTGGTTTTGGGACATGGATACAACAGAAGTTAGTTTTATGCAAGAAACCCAACTTCTTGTTCCTTTGTTTCCTGATCTGCAGGTGGCCACCCCTAATGCTGAAGCCTTGAGAGCATCATCTAGAATATTCATTATGTGGATGTAGTCCTTCTTCTCGTAGTTTCTGGTAGGGTCGAAATACATGGCGTAGGAGACTCGCGGGTAAAGAACGATAAGGACGGCGCGCCCGTTGCTGCGGGGTAAAAGACACCTCAAATTATTCTCCGTATGAGCGAGAAGGAATGATTGAAATGTACGAAAGGGTTGTCCGGAATTGACTTACTTTCGATGATAAGGCATGAGGACAATTTCCTGGTCCTTATTCTGTACCATGAAGTTTTGGAGGTACTCCCTAGCAGTTTCACGCTCAAAGTTACCGTGACTCAAGAAGGACTCGTGCATGTAGTACGGATTCACCACATAGATTTGCAAGACTTCTTATCTCTTCATGACGGAGCTCATATGTAGCGCAAAAAGGCGGACGATTGTACAATCGAGCCGCCTTGTCAGAAACATCTCGAAGATATGGTGAAACCACAGGAAGAAAACCTCCGCGAGCCGTGTGTCGACGTAGCACTTCCCCTCAGGCACATGAGCCGCGTATGTCGGATATCCTGGATCCTTCGAGGTTAGTAGGCTTTTCTCAGTCGATAGCACATGGTCGTGCAGTCTCCTGAGATCCCCTGATAGTGCCTCCAGCGGTTTCGGCAGTAGCATCGACTCGCCCGTGACATGGAACATGGCCGCACCTTTGATGGGTACACGCTCTTCAAAATCCACCGTCTGGATGATATTTGCTCTGGCTTGTTTGTAGGCAGCTGAGCCTATCTTCCCTAGTCTCTTCCTCTCCTTTTTCTTGGGCACACCTTCCAGACCCTTCCTTAACCCCTGCCCCAGTGTTGCCGAGCTAAGCACTGTACGACCATCGGCTAGTTGAGCCTGTGTTGAGGCGGCATCTTCAGGCGTGTCCTGTGAGGATTTCATGAAGAGAGACTTCTTGCAATCCTTGCTAGGACGTTCTTGCCCGGGCAGATCATCCATATCCTCATCAGCATGCTGATAGCCCGATTCGTCATATGGCTGACTCATCATATCTAAGTCACGGTCATAGGCGCCTGTATTGCGGAAACACATTGGGTCCTCCGTCTCCTCCATCTCATCATCCATTCTCTGTTCTACGGGACCGATTACATCAACCACTATTTGTCGGTGTTCTGGGAAAGGGGGTCCCCAGACTTGCCTGCCTGCGGCCCACGGCGTGGCTAAGTCAGCGGCTCGTACGGCCCATCTTCATCAACAAGGCATCCAAGACCCTCGCGAGGGGCCAAGCCTCGCGAGGCGGACGACGCAAGACCTCCTCAGGAGCGGCCCCTCTAGGAGGGCTCACGAGGAGCGGAGATATCAAGGCGGGGGAAACCTCATGAGGCTCTCGTGACGTGAGCCATGACGATCGGCACCAGGCGGGTGCCAGCGCGTGCAACGTCCTTGTTTCCTCTTTGGTGCTAAGGAGGCAAACGCGGGTGAGGAGTACCGAGGCATCGGGAAAAGGTTGCCATATCGGTGCAATGAGACCAAGACCAGAAGGACGGCAGGACGGAGGGCATCGTGGAGCCCAAGACGGCGTCACCACCAGAGCCTTTCACAGGCGAAGACCACTTTTGTCAGGATAGCTTGTACTAGTTGTCCCCCTTCAAATTTGCCCGCTGTTGTTGGCTCCCTTCCGGCTCAATATTTGGGGAGAGGACCAGGGCCTATATAAGTAGAACTAGCCACCACAGTAGGGGCATCTGAGATTGATCTTAGCTTAATCTGATCTGATCGAGAGCCTATTCTAGCCACAAGAACACCTCAACCTCAGGAGGCTGTTCTTCCCCTTGTACTGTTCATCATCGGCCCAAGAGGCAATCCACCACCACCACACTGGAGTAGGGTATTACACCACAATGGTGGCCCGAACCAGTATAAATCTCGTGTCTTTCTGTGTTGCGAGTTCGTCGAGTTCGTCCGCGAGATCTTAGTGAGCTAGGGCGTGGATCGGTAGGAGGGAAAGACTTCGCGCGCACCCCAGAGTTCGAACCTTAAGGGTTTTGTCGGAACCCCACATCCAACATTTGGCGCGCCAGGTAGGGGTGCGCCGGAGCTTCTTCTCCGCCAATCGACCTGCCGACGCTCCGCGGCCACGATGTCCGGCGACCCAAGGGCTGACTCCGACCGCTGGGCAGCCTGGCTGGCCCGGGCGGCGCCACCTGCCCACGAAGCCCTCGACCCCGTGCTCCAGGCGGCGCGAGCGCCGTCCAATGCTACGGGGCGCGGGCGGCGCGGCCAAGCGTCGTCCACCCTCATCCCGTGGCAAGAGCGAGCCGCTGCAAGGGCGGCAAGCCACGCCGCAGCAACGGCTCCGCATTCACGGCGGGAACAGGCAAACATGCGAGCGGCGCTCACGGTGGCACGAGAGCTGCTGCGGTGCCGGCTGATGGAGAGCGACCGGGATGCACTGCTGGAACGCGTTGCCGAGCTGCTGGATGCAGCGGCGTCAGGAGCGCCGCTCTTCTGTCATCAGCTTCCTCCTCAAGCCACTACAGGGTCTCACGGCGGGCCCCGCCGCAACCATGCACCATCAGGTGTGCCAGGGGGCTTCGTCAACACCGGCACAGCCGGCGGCGCCGGGGGCTCTGCCGCCCCCATGCCGCCCGCGACAAGCATGAGCACAAGCGTCGCCTCCCATGGCCCAAGTGGGATGCCGCGCTATCATCCTCAAGACGCCACGCTGGGCCGGGCAACATGGAGTGTGGGGCACTACGGCGAGGTGTTCGGGGTGACGGACCCGGAAGCCTACGTGCCCCGCATGATGGACCAGGATTACACACGGGAGGACGATCCTGGCTCGTTCATCGGAGAAGGTTGGGAAGAAGAGGCGCTGGGAGTTGAGGCCTGCCAGGAGCCGCCGGGGAACCACCACGACCGCGTGTGCAACGACAACTACAGGGTACCCCTAATCCCTCAGGAGCAAGCTTACGCTAACCATGAGTCGCAGGAGGAACAGATCACCACAACGGCTGGCGGCCCCAGCTCGGCGGCCTCCCTACCAGCAGGGAGATCGCGTTGGGGGCTGCAGGAGAGGGGTCGGGAGCCAGGCCCCTCCCCACGGCGCGCGAAGCTAGGGGACACCCGGAGGTAGGCCCTCTGCCGGGGAGGTGCCGGCGAGCCTTCCCCCGGTAGAGGACCCGTGGTCGCCGAGGGCACCGCTGGCGTCCCCTTTTCCCCCTTTGTGTCGTCCTGGTAGCCAGTCGGCTCAAAGGTGGTCGAGGGTGGCGCAAGGTGGGGCCCTCGTCTGGCGATATGAAGCAAGGCCGGTACCTGTGAAGAAGGCCCAGTGCCTGTGAAGCTCGCCGCCCGTGACACTCTCACGTAATAATGAGTTGGGGCTGTACACGCCCCGGAGTCTCAGGGGTGCCGGCCTCAGGCCCTGGGGCTCCCTCCCACGCCTAGTGGCAGCACTTAGCTCCGCGCTGGTGAGAAGACTTGAAGACCAGAAGACTAGACTAGGTGCCGGACGCGGCCATTTGCTTTGGATCTCTCTTTCTGTAGCTTTGCTTTCTAGATCTGGATTTAAGTTGAAGTCGAGTTTTTGTCGATGAGCGTGGGGGGGGGGTGCCTCTTCTCGTTCGAGCAGTTTCTTGCTTTCTGGATTTCGTTTTGTTTGGGACTCATGTCCGTAGCCTTCCCCTCACGAGCCCCTCGCGAGTGGGACTGCGCGAAGCACGCACGTGCCGAGCGCGCGCTAACGCTGCAACTGGCGCTTGCCTCTTGCGGGGCCCTTTCTGACAGGCCGACAAGCTCCGCAGGATTCTCAGAAACTTGTAGCCTCGTGACCCAGCCCGAGGCTGGCGCTGACTAAGGTAAACCACAACGGGAAACTCGCCTCTGGACTCATGAGTCCACGAGGGCACAAATTCAATACCGCATAGGAAAGTAAAGGCTGCAACTTGCTTACATGAGGGGCTCCCCCTCTCAAAATGCTCTTACAAGTTTTCCAAGGGCCACGCCCGAGTTTTTTCATACAGGGTAAAACGACAGGGGAACATGGGATCAACCAGATATGTCACTCGCTACATCGCCCTCGGATGCGTCACTCGCGTCGTCGTCATCTTCGTCAGCACCGTCGCCGCCTTCGACGACGCCTCCATCGCCGTCGTCAACCACGTCACCTTCGTCTGCGGTGACCACCACCGCGTCGTCGTCAGAGGCAAAGGCTCTGACCAGCGCTTCCACGTTGTCCTCCACCCACCGCGCCAGATCACCCTGGATGGCCTGCGGTACAGGGGCAATGGCGGCGTCGAAGTCGAAGTCGGGGAAGGTGTTTCTAAGGTGGCCGAAGACACGAGAGAACGCGCACCCGAGCAGGCCCCGACTTCTCTCCTCCACGAGCTGGCGAGCCCTGTCAGACCGGGTTTCCAGGCGCGTCACCACGTCGGTGAAGAAGGTCAGGTGGCTGGCATAGTCATTCGAGTGGGGGGCAGGTGCGTTCTCGTTGTAGATGTAGCCCAGGGCGGTGTTGGCCCTGTTCCGGAGATCCTGAAGCATAGGGGCATGCTCGCGCTCCAGCATCCGACGTTGGAGCACTTCCTCCCTATTTTGCCGTGCGACGGCATCGGTGTCATCGACACGCTCCCAAAGAGAAAGCAGCTCAGCGCGGGCGGAGGCCAAGTCGGCCTGCGCCGTGACCACGGCGGCAGCTGTGGCCTCCGCACGTCTCTCAGCCTCGTCCAACCTGGGCCTGAGGGTAGCAGCCCTGCCCGCACCCTCCGTACCTGCGAGCTTCAACTTCAAGTCATACCTTCCCTCCAGGTCTGCGCCAACCTCGGCCACCTGGCGGTCCACCTCCTCCTGGACCCTGGCCTCGCGAACCCCGACGGCATCTTCTCCTTGGGTAACTTGATGCTCCCTTGTCACCAATTGCTCAAGCTCGAGGCCGCGTTCCACGGCCTCCAGCGCCAACACCTCCTCGCGCTTCCGGACCTCTTCCTCCTCGGCGGGCGTCCCCCTCAGTGACGCAAGGGCAGCTCTGCGCGCCTCCACCTACTACTCTAGGGACGCGCTCTAGGCGTGGAGCTCCCACGCGTGCTTCTCCGCGGCCTCGTGACGGCGGTCGGCCTCACGAGCCTCCTCCAAGGCTCGGGAGCAAGCCTCGCGGGAAACCTTGAGGGACGCCTCAGCCTTCACATTGACAAGATCACGCTGGTAGCGGCCAAGGTTAATAACCACCCTCAGCTTGCGACGTTCCTCCGCCAACCGGAGACCTTCAGCCTCAAGGCGCGAGTCGACACCTGCGAGCTCTTCACCAAGCCGGCTCATCGCGCCCATCGCCTCCTGGAAAAGCTCATGACGAACGACGCTCCGCCCGTGCTCGAACTCGAACGCACGGCCCACCTCGTCCATCGCCTCGGGGGCTGCGGGTGGGGTATCGAGCGGTGCACCACCTCTCGGCAGGGGGCTGGGGGCTAGCGCTGCACCTGACGTCAACCAGTCCTCGCGAGGAGCCCAATCCAATCGGGGCTTGCTGCTTAAAGAGGAACCGAAGATCGAAGCCAACCAACTATTGTCCATGACCAAAGGAGGGGTCTTGGGCACGCTCGCCAAGCTCCACCCCAGACCGTGGGGGGGGGCACAAAGCCGCGGGTTCAGCGCGCCATGAAGGCAAGAGTGCTCCTTCAACTGACCCTGCTCCAGGGGCAGCAAGCGGACTCGGAGCGCTGAAGGCCAACGGGGGAGTCGAGGAAGGAGGAGGTCGTTTCTCAGAAGGCGCAGCCACCTCGACGGAAGGAGCCCTGAAAAACTAACGTCAGTAAATGGAAGCAGCACCCGAGGAGTCACAGCGATACGATACATACACGTCGACGGCGATGTACTTCCTCCGCTTCAGCGGCCGGAAGATGTTGTTGCCGCTTGAGGATCCTTTCCTCTTGCGAAGCTCCTCGAAGTCCACACAGAGCCGACCGAAGCGCTGGACGTGGCGGCTTGCGCGGGGCGAGGCCGCGGAGGAGCTCGGAGGGCCTACTTCATGGGTGCCCGGCTGCGGTGAACAGTCGGGCGCCGCCTCACCACAACCTCCCGAGGCTCCCGGAGCCTTGGCCTCGGGAACCGCATGCCGCACCTCCGTAGCGTCCAACATCTCGGGAGAGGGGACGCAAGCTCCCGAGGACGACGCCCCAGGATCACTACACGACATGTGCCCCTCGGCACTTGAGCCACCAGCCTCCGCCGGGGCTCGCCCTCCTGCACCCTCACCTGGGGCGAGCTCGGCACCGACAGCGAGGAAGGGAACCACGCCGACGGGGTTCTCGCGGGGCCTCACCAGGCCGATCGGCCGCAGCCCCCACTCATCAAAGGAGGGCATGCTCTCGGCAAATTCATCCTTGTTATTGCAACGGTACATCAGGCAGTTCTTCCCAGGCAACTCATCCGGCAAAGGGACACCCGTCAGGACCTTGAGCACTGTTTGCCGCATCTCGAGAGGGAGCCCAGACTCTTGAAACCTCATATGGTCCTGACTGCTGAGTAGGGTCCACATCGGGCGAGAATGGCGCTGAAGCGGGGCTACCCGGCGCTTGACGAATTCCTTCACCACCATGGGCGCGGTCACGCCGCGGTCCTTCAGCCTCCTCAACCTGAACCAGACGGGAGCAAGACGGGGGCTCGTGAGCTTCTCGTGGCCCCAACTGGAGTTGGGAACAGCGGGCCCTGGCGGAGCATGAAGCAGAGGGCTGAGCACGCCGGCATCGACGAACACCCACCGTGTCCGAAACTCGCTCGCGGACGGAGGAAGCTCGAAGTCGATCCCCGCGCCCGCCGTCGCGGCCACGGCCTGGAAGCTCACGCACCCCGAGCATTGCTGGGGGCCGATCAGATGCAGTGAGAAGAAATGACGAAGGAGGGCCACCGAAGGAGCGATGCCCACCATGGCTTCGCACACGAAGGCGAAGACAGCAAGAAGAGTCACCGATTGAGGGTCAAGATGCAGCATGTGGATCTGATAATGCTCGAGCACCGCTTTGAAGAAGGCGGAGAAGGGAGGAATCAGGCCAGCCCAGAGGGCATCTATGAAGATTGGGACTTCAGTGGCTGCCCGAGCCATGCGAGTGCGAGACGCAGGCCAAGCCACCGTCTCTCCCCACTCGTTGAAGCTAGAAGCAAGCATCGGACGCACCTTGTCCATGGCCTCGTCGTTGAGCACTCGGGATCGACCTAGCGCCGGCTCGACGGCCTGAGGAGCGCTTAGCGGAGACAAGGGCTTCTTTCCCTTATCTGCTTGTTTTGGCGCCATGGCAACGAAGCGGGCAGAGGGCAGGTCAGATTGGAGAAGAGAAACAGAGTCTTGAGGAAGCAGGGAGATTGGGGAAGCGAGGCGCAGACGATGGAGGAATAACTATGTGAGCTGCGGGGGCCGCATAGCCAGGCGGATTCAGAGGCAGCGTGGGGAAGCGGAGACGCCCACGTCCAATCAACCGCCACGCGTCAACCGAGGCCGCAGGCTTTTAGGGCCCGCGGCGCTCCGTACTTGACCCTTCGCTTCGCCGCGAAGCCAAGCCCAAGCGCACCTTGGGCCCGGAGGCTACTGTCGGCGTTCTGGGAACGGGGTCCCCAGACTTGCCTGCCTGCGGCCCACGGCATGGCTAAGTCAGCGGGCCGTATGACCCATCTTCATCAACAAGGCATCCAAGACCCTCGCGAGGCGGACGACGCAAGACCTTCTCAGGAGCGGCCCCTCTAGGCGGGCTCACGAGGAGCGGAGATATCAAGGCGGGGCAAACCTCACGAGGCTCTCGTGACGTGAGCCATGACGATCGGCACCAGGCGGGCGCCAGCGCGCGCAGCGTCCTTGTTTCCTCTTTGGTGCTAAGGAGGCAAGCGCAGGCGAGGAGTACCGAGGCATCGGGCAAAGGTTGCCATATCAGTGCAACGAGACCAAGACCAAAAGGACGGCAGGACGGAGGTCATGGTGGATCCCAAGACGGCGTCACCACCAGATCCTTTCACAGGCGAAGACCACTTTTGTCAGGATAGCTTGTACTAGCTGTCCCCCTTCAAATTTTCCCGCCGTTGTTGGCTCCCTTCCCGCTCAATATTTGGGGAGAGGACCAGGGCCTATATAAGTAGAACTAGCCACCACAGTAGGGGCATCTGAGATTGATCTCAGCTTGATCTGATCTGATCGAGAGCCTACCCTAGCCAGAAGAACACCTCAATCTCAGGAGGCTGTTCTCCCCCTTGTACTGTTCATCATCGGCCCAAGAGGCAATCCACCACCACCACACTGGAGTAGGGTATTACACCACAACGGTGCCCCAAACAAGTATAAATCTCGTGTCTTTCTGTGTTGCGAGTTCGTCGAGTTCGTCCGCGAGATCTCAGTGAGCTAGGGCGTGGATCGATAGGAGGGAAAGACTTTGCACGCACCCCAGCGTTCGAACCTTAAGGGTTTTGCCGGAACCCCACATCCAACACTATTGGACCCCCTTCATGACGTCGTCCGACGCTCTCACCCGGCACTACAGGAGCTGGTAATTGCGTAGGCGGGGTGGTGGTCTCCATACATGCTTGTTGATGTGTGGTTATTGGTGTGCTCTCGGCCAGCTCCAGACGAAGAAGATTCTTCGGTCATAGCAGCACCCAACCCTTGCAGCTTCCAATATACAGCGGGGTCTCATCGTCCTCTCCCCCTAGCCATACTGGAGGAGGAAAATCCGCGTGCCCCGATGTCACACTTGACAAGGTAACCCTGAAGTGCCCAGCGGGCATCGGCTGGCTGTGGAACGTGAGTTCCGAGGGCTTCGTTATCACCCCCTTTCCCACGTCCACCTTCTGGCCTTTGATCAAGTAGAGGACGGTGCACGGGGTTTCGTCGGCCTGCAAACACATGTCTACGGCGTAAAACATCTGAAAGGCAACGAAAATGGAATTTTCTAGATACATATATGTTGGTGCGACATGTAATTATTGTGAGGGCGTCAAGCTAAGCCAAAGATGAAGGCCCGCCTAGCGCGCCAGAGACTGAGGACGGGCTGCTATGAGCGGGTGCGGGTGCGAGAGCAGGCCCGGTTGCGTGAGCAGGTGATGGTGCGGTGGTGTTGTTCACGGAGTTGCTCGCGACGAAACTGGGCATGGGGAAATCATGTACCGTCTTGTCTGGATTTTCCTTCGTCTAGCTGATGATTGCTCGGACCACGTTAGTAGTGAAATCATTTCTGTAGGCATTTACAGCTGCATTGACTGCCTGCTATAGCAACTCATTTTTCTCCTTGGCTGTTTTTTCGCGTCCTTAGCTTCTTTTTCTCGAACGCAAGCTTCACCTTCTCGTCGATGTTCACCTTACTAAACTTCTTTTTTTGCTTCTTGGCCTCTGGGCCTCGTTGTAAAATACCTTCCACGTGGCGCCGTCTCCGGGGCTGTGCACATGTCCATATTGTGGCCGCTGGCCCAAAGGGACTCCCTTAAGTTCGTTAAAGGCCTGGTTGAGAGGGGTATCCCACTTGGGCCTCATCAGAGAAGTAGGGCTTTCGGCTGCAAGCTGGTGTTGCTTCTCCTATAGAAGGAACGTGAACCGTTTACGAATGTGTAGTCGACTTGATCTGGAGCTAAATGTATGGTGGTAAAAGAATAATTACTAGTGTTCTAATCAATCTCCTCGTGATCTGTTCCATGTAAAAAACCTTCTTTTCCTTGTCCCACTTCTAGCGGGCCCTGATGAAGTCACACTCCAAGGGGTTGGTGAACTTCGCGAAGGGGTCTGGGAGACCCGCGGCTTCACGTTCCGCGTCCTCCTTATCCCATATGTGCCTTTTACCGAGGTAGCCACGGCTTCCGAGGCGACGCTTCCCCGTGTTTCTTTGCTGAAGGCTCTTGAATTTCGCAGCCTTAGCCTTGGCTGCCTCGGTACCGCAAGTGTCCTTGAACTTTTCAAACTCCTCTTTCGGGGGATTAGCAATAATATGCTCGAACCAATGCAGGAAAGTGGAGTTGTGCTCTCTAGTAACTTCGGTGTCCGTCCTGCATACCCCCCGGTCACGATACTTCTTTGCGATAATTTCTTTGTGCTGTGCCACGAAAGGATCTCCCTCTTGTAGGTGTTGTAGCACTACCAAGTTTGCTCTGTCAAAGTCGTTGCGTCGATCTAACTATGCCACGTGCAGTTCCCTGCGACCGTTGGAGTGACCTTCTCCTTCGAACCTCCCATCGTGCTTGTTAATGGGCAAACGAACACCAACACCAGGCGGCTAGTCTGCGCCATATAGAAAACTCTCGCAGAAAGAGATGCACTCTTGTGTTAGATAGCCCTAGAAGATGCTTCCATCTGGACGGGACATGTTACGAATGAATCCTTTGATGACCCGATTCATCCTCTCAAACGACATCATGTTGTGCAGGAATGACGTCCCCAGGTCTATTATGTCGTCCACAATATGGACACACAGATGCACCATGACGTCAAAGAACACGGGCGGGAAGTACATCTCAAGCTCATTTAGTATCACAACGATCTCTTCCTGTAGCCTTCGGAGCTGCTTCACACTGATAGACTTTCGACAGATAACGTCGAAAAAGTTGCAGAGACCAATAAGCATGTCACGAACATGCTTGTCCATTATCCCTCTAAGGGCAACTGGTAGTATATGCGTCATCATCACATGACAGTCATGGGACCTCATCCCGCTGAACCTTTTCTTGTTTGTGTCTAGATATCTGCTAATCTTGCCACAGTAACCGGAACTAACTTTGACTCCAGTAAGGAACTTAAAGAATTGATCGATCTCAGTCGGACTTAAGGTGAAGCAAGAAGGGGGGCAATAATCCTCTTCCTTTACTTTTTTGCCCTTCTTCCTCCGTGCCTCTGTCTCCGTCTCTGTCTCATCTGACTTTTTACGGGGCGGCATGTGCAGATCTTCCCTGATTTTCAAATCTTGCAAGTCCTTTCTTGCCTTCGGCCCATCCTTGGTCTTATCCGACATGTTCATCAGTGTCGCGAGCAAGCTCTCATGGACATTCTTACAGATATGCATTTGATCAAGGCAATGAGGTGTGTCGAGTTTGTTCCATTACTCCAAGTCCGAGAACACAGAACTCGTCTTCCATACCTTCAACAGCGACTCCGGCGCCTTTTTCATCGTCTTTCCCGCCGCGGGGCACCGTTCCCAGTTTTTCAACAGCTCATCGATTTTGGCGCTGCAACGCTTATGTGGAGGTCCTCGATGCTCAGCGTGACCATTGAATAGATCTCCACAGTTTCTCCATGGGTCGTCCTTCTCGAGCCATCTTCGATGCCCCATGTACACGATTTTCCCAGACCCGCCATCTTTCCTTGACGTTAGCTGCTGAGACGTCGTATCATCCATGCACCGCGTGCATCCGCAATATCCATGGCACACCTGGCCTGCGACATATCCGTAACCGAGATAGTCGTGCACCGTCGTGATCAGCGCGTATCTCATGTAGAAATACTAGCCTTTGTTGGCGTCCCATGTCTTGGCCGGTGTTTTCCATAACGTGTCTAACTCCACTTGAAGTAGCCCCGGATACAGATTAATATTATTTTCCGGTTGTTTCGGCCCTTGAATTAGCATGCTCATTGATACGTCTCCAACGTATCTATAATTTTTGATTGTTCCATGCTGTTATATTATCAATCTTGGATGTTTTATAATCATTTTATAGTCATTTTATATCATTTTTTGATACTAACTATTGTCATAGTGCCAAGTGCCAGTTGCTGTTTTCTGCATGTTTTTTTACATCTTAGGAAATGAATATCAGACGGAGTCCAAATGCAATGAAACTTCACAGAGATTTTTTTGGGACCAGAAGGAACATAATGGGCCCTGGCTGCGCCTAGGGGGTGCCCCGAGGAGGGCACAACCCACCAGGGCGCGCCAGGAGGCCCAAGCGCGCCCTGGTGGGTTGTGCCCACCTCGGGTGCCCCCCGGACCACCTCTTTGCTCTATAAATACCCCACTATTCCCAAAACCCTAGGGGAGTCGACGAAATATTCATCCAGCCGCCGCAGAGTCCAGAACCACCAGGTCCAATCTAGACACCATCTCGGATGGGGTTCACCACCTCATTGGTGCCTCTCCGATGATGCATGAGTAGTTCTTTGTAGACCTTCGGGTCTGTAGTTAGTAGCTAGATGGCTTCATCTCCCTCTCTGAATTCTCGATACAATGGTCTCTTAGAGATCCATATGATGTAACTCTTTTGCGGTGTGTTTGTTGGGATCGATGAGCTTTGAGTTTATGATCAGATCTATCTTTTTATATCCATGAAAGTATTTGAGTTTCTTTAATCTCTTTTATGCATGATCTCTTATAGCCTCGTATTTCTTCTCAAATATCTGGGTTTTGTTTGGCCAACTTGATCTATTTATCTTGCAATGGGAAGAGGTGCTTTGTAGTGGGTTCGATCTTACGGTGCTTGATCCCAGTGACAGAAAGGGAACCGACACGTATGTATCGTTGCTACTAAGGATAAAACGATGGGGTCTATCTCTACATAGATAGATCTTGTCTACATCAAGTCATCGTTCTTATTGCATTACTCCGTTTTTCCATGAACTTAATACACTAGATGCATGCTGGATAGAGGTCGATGTGTGGAGTAATAGTAGTTGATGCAGGCAGGAGTCGGTCTACTAATCTTGGACGTGATGCCTATATAATGATCATTGCCTGGATATCATCATGAGTATTTGAAGTTCTATCAATTGCCCAACAGTAATTTGTTCACCCACCGTTTTTCTATTTTTCTCGAGAGAAGCCACTAGTGAAATCTACGGCCCCCGGGTCTCTTTCTCATTTATTTGCCGTTGCGATCTACTTTTTCCTTGCATTTATTTTCAGATCTAATAAACCAAGAATACAAAGATACTTTGCTGCACTTTATTTTATTTGCGATCTATTTATTCAATCTATTACAACTTTCTCCCGTCCACGCACCACTTCTGGCGCCGTTACCCGAAAGGGATTGACAACCCCTTTAACACGTCGGGTTGCAAGTGGTTGTTATTTGTGTGCATGGGTTGTTTATGTTGTGTTTCTTGGTTCTCCTACTGGTTCGATAACCTTGGTTTCATATATGAGGTAAATACCTACCGCCGCTGTGCTGCATCATCCCTTCCTCTTTGGGGAAATACCAACGTATCTTCAAGCGACATCACTCATGTGAATGTACTTCGACTTCATGCACAACCAGGGGGAGGTTGTACATCATACAAACACGGGCCATGTGCTATGGTTGGTGTTATGGTTGCCAAACGGATTCATGCCATTGGTACACGCGCCGAGCACAATGTTCCTTGCATCACATTCGAAATACCGATAGAAGCCGTTCAACGCCCTCCACTGGCTTCCATCCTTGACCTGTCTCAGCTTCGAATCATCTCCATCGTCGGGCTTCTTCCTCTCCGCGAGCCAGCGCATGAGCTTTGCTTCCTTGGGAGCTACGAAATACTGCTGGAGACGGGGGAGTGATCGGTAAGTACCATAAAACTTTCTAGGGAGATTTCTTCCCGGCCTTCTTGTATCGAGAAGCATTGCACACCGGACAACTTGTTTTTTCCGCGTGCTCCTTCCGATAAATTATGCAATCGTTGATGCATGCATGGTATCTAATGTGCGGCAGATCAAGAGGGCACACGATCTTCTTGGCCTCATCCACACTAGTAGGACATAGATTCCCCGCGGGAAGAACATCCTTTAGGTACTTAAGATGCTCATCGAGGCTAGGGTCAGTGCATTTGTTTTTAGCCTTCGTCTTCAGGAGTTGGAGTGTGAAACTCAAGCGAGTCACCTCAGGATTGCAACCATCATACAATGGAGTGTTCGAGTCTACAACCAGTTGCTACAGCTTAGCCTCCTCTCTAGAAGCAGCTCTCTCAGTACTCGTCTCCTTGTGAAGTAGTGCTTGAACATGAGGGTCCCGCACGATTGTACTTAGTACCGACGAACTCCGCGGCGTGGAGTCCATGTTCTCTCTGCCTCCATGTCCGACCCCTTCTCTGCCGCCATGTCCAGCCCATTCTCCTCCGCTATGTCTGGCCCCTTCTCTGCCACCATGTCCGGCCTCTTCCCCGCCGCCATTATCGATCATCTCTTTGTCTTGCCCCGTGTCGTCATTGCATGCCCCATCGGTGTCCTCAACATCATCATCCTCATCTTCAATTATCCACCGAGTATAGCCATCCATGAAACCAGTCATGAGCAGTTGCGCTTCGACATGACCATCGTCATAGGGGTCGAGCTAAACTATTCCTTTGCATCTTCGACACGGACATAAAACCTCTGTCAGGTTATTTTCTTTCATGTCCTTCACCGCCGACCGCAACCACCTGTCCACCATCGTTCCACCGACCATCATGAATGCCTGCACCGTAATAATAAACAAATTGATTATAAAAATGCGTATATAGATCAAAGTCATACAAAATTCGGCATGACCTACCCTAAAAATAGGAAATATAGATCTAGAGTTTGCCCAGAATTTGCCGAAACAGAAATAAATCAACATTTCGGCAAAACATAGGCAACTCACCAGCACAATTCGGCGTCAACTCATGCCACACACACAATTTCCATCATATCACCCGATTATGTTATCGCACACACATAGACATATTTCCATTCTTGCAAAAGCATAAATTTTTAATCACCTATCTCGAGATCGAGCACACGGTGGAGATGATGATGTAGTAGGGAGATCAAAAGTGGACAAAGCTCTTCTTGACAAGGCTAGATCTAGTTATGGGGTACATAGGTCACTTCACTAAATGCTACATCTACCTAGCTAGCTAATTTGGGAGGAGACGACTTCAACTAGTGGAGGGGGAAGGAAAAAGAGAAAGGAGATGCATTAATGGAGGTGGTGTAAGTTAGCTACGAGTAATAAAGAGAGAGAAAGGTAGGTAGAAGAAGGAGAGTAATGGGGGAGAAGTAGTGAGGAAGAAGCAAAGTGAGGGAGAGAGGAGGTGGGAGGTAGGGGAAAGTGAGGAAGAGAGGATGGGGCAGGGGGAGGGGGAGGGAAAAGGTGGTATATGCTGCGGCTTAGCAGTAGCGCTGGTCGTAAACCGCGCTACTGCTAATAACATAGCAGCAGCGCGCTTACGACACACGTGCTACTGCTAAGGGGGGGGGGGCGCCATGTGGCCAGTTTCAAAATTAGCAGTAGCGCCACCCAAAAAAAGCGCGCTACTACTATTACTTTATCAGTAGCGCGGTTAGCCAGAGTGCGCTACTGCTATACCTAGGGTGGCGGGAACTATCGGTCGATTTTAGTAGTAGCGTTGTTCCACCGAGCCGCGCTACTGCTAAGTGAGTAACATCAGCGCTTGTTTTGTTCCCGTGCTACTGCTAATTAAAAGTAGCACCTACCCCTGTACTGCGCTACTGCTAAGATTCTGTGCATAAGGTTTTCCCTAGTACTGTATGGCTATGAAGGAATCACTGCGAGGGAGGTAACCCGGAAGTCAGTAGGTGTCTTTCTTAGCTATGTGTCCTATGTCTAGATGCATTCAAGTTTTGCATCGCACTTTTATTTTTGCTTTGAGTAGTTGCTATTTGATTTAGTTTTGAAATATTTTCATTGGTAAAAAATTAGCATGGCGGTAGCATGTATTTTTCTGCATACCTCCTCCTATTTTTATTGCAAATATGTTGTGTGCCTAACGAGAGGAGGAAGCATTTTGTGTAGTTCTGCAGCTCGAGGAGAAAAGACGACATAGCATACGACTACGACAACCAAGGTCGTACGTGCGCTCGTATGAGCTCATGGCCGCGATCAACAGAGACTCCGGAGTAAACGACAGCAAATCGTATGAGCAAGCACGCTCGTACGTGTGGTCGTATAAACTGGCGGACACAAAGGTGAACTTCATAGAGCAGAAGACGACATACCGTGCAAGCGCTCTTGCTCGTACTTACGCTCATATGCCATGTCCACCCCGAGGAAGAAATTTCCAAAGTAAAATACAATGTTCATACGCGGGCTCGTACCAAAGGGTGATGATTTTTCTAGACAAGAAGACACCATGGAAGCTTCGGGAGGAGGCTAGAAGGCGTATGAGGGAGCGACAAGGCAAGGGGTGCACCATGGTGCCTTGTGGCCCCTTGTTGCTCCATTTGATATAATTCCAATGCTATAAATTTCCACATATACAGAAACCCCCACGGGAGGTGCCCAAACAATTTTATCGCCGCCGCAAGCCTCTGTTCTTCTGGGATCCCATCTGGAGGCTTTTCCGATACTCTGCTGGAGGGGGAATCAATCATGGAGGCCATCTTCATCAACCTTGCTGCCTCCTGGATGATGTGTTAGTAGTTCCCACAGGACCTATGGGTCCATAGCAGTAGCTAGATGTCTCTCTCTCTCTCTCTCTCTCTCTTCCTCTCTCTTGATCTTCAATACAATGATCTCATCTGAGATCAATCTGACGTAAACCTTTGCGGTGTGTTTTTTTGGATCCGATGAATTACGGGTTTCTGATCAGATTATTTATTGAAAATAATTTAGTCTTTTCCGAGATTTATTATGTGTGATTTTATAGCCTTATATTTCTCCCCAATCCATCCATCTTCTTTGGCCAAGTAGATTGATTTATCTTTAGTGGGAGAGGTGCTTGGTAGTAGGTTCAATCTTGTGGTGTCCTTACTCTATCACAAGAGGAGTTGCAAGGCACATATTTGTATTGTTGCCACTAAGAGTCAAACAACGAGGTTCGAACATATTGTTTGGTCTTACTTTGTCTACATTATTGCATCATGCTCCAAGCATTACTCTGTTTGCTATGAACTTAATACCTTAAGATGCATGCTGGATAACAGTACATGCAGATGGATATTGGTCTACTTGTCTCGGATACAATGCCTATATATTGATCACGCCATGAATATCATCATAACTTTGTGCTTTTCTATCAATTTCCCCGACAGTAATTTGTTTACCCACTGTTGTAATGTTCATGAGAGAGATGCCTCTTGTGAACGCTATGCCCCCCGGGTCCATTCACTTTATATTTACTAAAACCCTAAAAATACTTGATGCAATTTATTTACTTTTATTTTCCTTTCACTACAAAAAAAAGACACATCCGTGACATTTTGGGCCGAACGAATTTTTTTCTGTCATGCTTATGACACTTCTATGACAATAATTGTGACAAAACCCGGTATCATCATAGATGTGGTGGGGTCCTACTTCTATGTCAAAAAATCATGACAGAAAATGGGTTTTTCGTCCTGGGCGGGCCGGAGACACAGCTGCATGACATTCTTTGGGCCGTCCATGACGGAGGAAACCCTGGTAGAAGCGAGGGCGAGGAAAATATCGGGGGAGTTCCCGGTTACGGTGGGTGGTCGGGGCTGAGCGATGCGTGTTTCTCTCATACGTATGTACGCGAGTGTGTGCGAGGCGTTGTGCTCTAACTGAACCCGAGCGAGGCGTTCGGCTCTAAGTGAACTCGAGCGATTGCACTAGCTACGTTACTGAACCCCGATCGATCCCTTGTTGTTAACTAAACCCGAGTGATTCCTTCGCTACTGCTTCTAACTGAAGCCGATCGATGCTGCCTTTGGATGAACAGTGAGCGTTGTTGTGGGGTTTGGATGAACAGTTCCCGGTGGGGGGTTGGATGAACAGGACCCCGTGGTAGTAGAGGTCGTTGCCGCTGGATGAACAGGACCCCGATCGATCGAGCCGGTGGATGAATAGGACCCCGTGGAGGGCTGGATGAACAGGACCCCGTGGAGGGCTGGTTGAAAAGTAGCCGGTGGAGGGCTGGTGGAACAGTAGCCGGTGGAGGGCTAGATGAACAGTAGCCCGTGGAGGGGTGGTTGAACAGGACCCCGTGGAGAGAGCTGCATGAATAGTAGCCGGTGGAGGAGCGGTGGAGGCTGGATGAACAGGAGCCCATGGATGAACAGTCGCAGGTGGAGGCTGGAGGAGGTCGACGGTGGATGAATAGGAGCCCGTGGAGGCAGTCGATGGTGGATTAACAGTAGCCCGTGGAGCCAGTCGATGGTGGATGAACAGTAGCCCGTGGAGGCAGTTGACGGTGGAGATGAGCAGTATCCCGTGGAGTCCCGTTTTGCGGTACGCCACACCCCCGATGAACAGGACCCCCATTTCGACTGTAGCGCTCCAACACAAGTCTGTTTCCTCCGTTTTGAGGTACGCCACACCCCTCCCGATCAACAGGACCCCGTTTCGACCATAGGAGATCCATTTCCTCCGTTTTGCGGTACGCCAGACTCCTCCCGATGAACAGGATCCCGTTTCCACCGTGGCTGGTCGAACACAAGGCCGTTTCCTCCGTTCTGCGGTATGCCAGGCCTCGTTTCCATCGGTTGTTCCGTCCAAGCCGGTTGGCTCCCGATGAACAGCACGCGTTCCGTTGCCTCCCGATGAACACGACTCATTCCATTGCCTCCCCATGAACACGACGGCGACGAAGTTTCTCCATTCCGACCTAGCCATGTACACGAGCCCTGGCCGTATGTATGCGCAAGTAGGCGTTCGAGACCCCGCCCATATATACGTACATGGCCGTATTTACTTTCTTGCAGCCTGGCCGCTGTACGTACGTGTACATGCTACGTGCGTGCCTCTACTACGACACGTGCCCTTCCTTACTCGGCCACGGTTCATCGCTGCAGCCTGCAGACAGACCGATCTACCAGTATGTACGTACACGTTCGCGACCAGAATGACAACGCTACGTACGCTTCGACCGAGTGGGTCCCGACTGTCAGTCATTTCCTTGCGTGCGAAGATGTAGCTGGTGGGTCCCAGCAGTCAGGAGGGAAACATTTTTTCACGAAATACGGTGGCCGGTCTGATGGGTCCCTGCTGTTAGGTGGAGGAATCATTATTTTCCGCGTAATAAGGAGGCACTTCCTTGCTGCAGCCGTGGACCTAGCTGTCAGCCTCTCAACGTACAATACTCTTCCGATGGAAGTCGTTCGTTGACCACATTGACCACACCGCGCCGAGAGCACCAAGGCGGTGGACGACGGCGAGGCCTAGGAAGGGAACGACGTGGAGCCGGGGAAGACGCGGCAGTTGATGCCCATGCGGAGAGGAGTACGAGACTTCACTGGTTCGACTGTGGTGTGAGGCTGCCGTCGCCGCAGGGCCTGGCCAGCGGTGGCAGTAGTAGGGGCTGTGAGTCCTCCGCGGTAGCATAGCCGGCCAGGGGAGGCAGGAGCAGGCGGCACGACCGGCGCTGCTTTGGGAGGCTGGTGCAAGAAGACCAGAGGTTGAAGAAGCACGACAGCTGTTGGATGGACATCGTACGGTCACTGCAGCTAGAATCGTTTATATTGACTAAGTTGAAAATGCCCTTGGTATGCGTCAACTTAGTAGGCCCACAGGTCAGCCTCCGAAACGGTGCGCCCCAGATGTCAGGGGGAGGAATCATTTTTTGGGCGGGTGAAGCTAGAATATGCGAGATTGACGAAGAAGCACGACATCCGTTGGATGGACATCCAACGGCCACTGTTGCTAGAACCGTGTGTTGACTATAAGTTGATAAAGCCTTGCATATGCGTCAACTTATATTTTTAGGGGACGCGTCAACTTAGTAGGCCCACAAGTGTGTGGCAGAGAACTTATAGCCCATTTGAGATTTGTAAGAATGTACAGCCCATTTTTGAATTCTAACAGAATTTACTACAGCCCATTTACAGTTTGTTAAAAGTACAACCCATTTTCTAGCTAGGACAACGGTTAATAATTTCAACCAACCGTTCAAACAGAATTCAATAAAATTTCCAAATTTTGATGGGATCCGAAATATTTTTATCCCAAAATTTCTAGTCAGATTAAATACAATTTCAATATAAATTTGTCTTACGTAAAAATCCAACAAAACATTGCGCTCGCAACAATTAATGAAATTAAAATTTTCAAAATCCAAAAATAATATTTTATAAACTGGGCTAGCCATTTTCTATAGTTACAGCCCAGTTTTTATAATTACATCCCATTTATTATTTCTTAAAGCCCATTTTCTTGTTAAGCCTAATGCATCCGTCCTACGAAAGATTTGCAGCCCAGCGGGGCGAAGAATAACAAGTTGACCTTGCCTGGGTATTCCTAAAAAAAATATATAGCTGGGCTAGCCATTTTCAGCTTGAAAAAAAATAATATTTGGGCTGGATATCTGGCCTGGGCTAGACGGGCCACAGCCTGCCCAGTTAATACCCTTCTCTCCTCTGAACAACAATGAAAACATCGCTCTTGTCTAAAAAAACGAAAAACATCGCTCAAGAAAAACTCTGCAGTGCTCACACCTCAAAAACACAAATACTGCTCGAGCTGCTTGATTACATAGGTTGACAATGGTGTGGGACCGTGATGTTAGGAAACCAGGACGAAGCAAAAAAATTACAGTTGTAGTATATAATAAGGAGGCACTTGCGTACGTGCGGCTATGGTCCTGGTGGGTCCCCACGGTCATCCTCTCCAAGTAAAGTCATCTCCTCATTTCTCATGTTTGTTGACCATGTTGACAACGCGAGACAGCGGCGCCACGGTGAGCGCAACAACTCGAAGGACGACGGAGAGGGCCTCGCGGGCCCTACGGATGGTCTGATACAGCGCCCGCTGCTCATTCGGGAAGCCAGGATCATAGGGCCACATGTCCGCGACGGCATTGTCGTTCGATTGTTCACCGGTGCTCGTTGACGAGACGGAGGTTGCAGCACAGGTCCTCCTACGCGGTAGCTCTTCTGCCATTAGGGCGTCGAAGTGCAGCCGCACCTGCTCCATGGTGAACACGGCATGAACCGGCTTGGACAGTGGCGCCGACTCCTGTTCGAAAGCTACGTCCATCGTCTGATTGTCGTCCCTCAGCTCGGCGAGCTCGCCGGCGAGCCAGCATGTCCGGCTGCGGGACCGACCCGCTGCCACGCACGAGTCTGAATGCCCTGGCCCACCAAGACCGCCTCCCTCGTCCGTGCGCGCTTTTTGCCCGAAACGGTCAGCGCCGCCCACCCCGCTTCCCGGTGCAGGCGATTGCTCCGCCTTCAAACGACACAAGTGCCGTCAGTCCGTTCGTCTGCCGCCCACATTAATGATACGCGGTTGCCGAGGCGGCTATTCCGGCGTCACATGTCCATCCCTCCGCCGCCCACCATTGTTGTATAAACTGCTGCGCCGGGCATAGCCGCAGTCATCCGCCTCCGTTCCCTTTCTCCTGTCCACACCACTACTGCCCACCATGGCTTCATCACGCTCCAGGGCTCTTCGGGACGGGCGGACGACGGACCACAAGGAGATGGCAGTCATTGTTGCCGACTCCCTGGCCGGCAGACAGCCGGAGGACGACGACGTCCCAATGGGGAACATGGTAGTCGATGATCTGGCACCAACCCCCTCCTCCGCGCCATCCTTGCCGGTGCATTGCACCATGACCGTCGGCGAGGCCCATGCCCAATACATGGACACGGTGAGGCAGAAGTGTGAGGAGCAGTTCTGGGAGGCGCAAGCAGACGCCGCCTACAACCACCATCTCCTCCAGGAGCACCTGCAGGCGGAGCAGCAGATCACCGCGGAGCGGGTGGAGCAGGAGGCGCTGCTCGACTCGTACCGCTCCGCCCGCGAGGGCCGCCTCGAGTGCTGGCGGTACCGCATGCGGGTGGTGGAGGCTGCGGCCGCCTACAAAGAGAGCGATGAAGCGGGTGAGGCGCTGTTTGGCGAGATCGAGGATGAGGCAGAGGACAATGCCGGGTCCGACGAGTCCCTGCTCCGCTGGCGTCGACGAGGCCCTGCTTCGCCGAGGCCCCGCCGCGCCAACAATGAGGCAGAGGACACCGCCGGCTCCGCCGAGGCCTCGCCCCGCCGGCACTGAGGCGGAGGCCCTACTCCGCCGAGGCCCCGCGGCACCAACAACGAGGTAGAGGACGCCGCCGGCTCCGCCGAGGCCCCGTCCCACTGACAGCGAGGCGGAGGCCCTACTCCGCCGAGGCCCCGCCCCGCCAACAATGAGGCAGAGGACATCGCCGGCTTAGCCGAGGCCCCACCCTGCCGGCAACGAGGGGGAGGATTTCCCCCGCTCCTCCGAGGCGCCGCCTCGCCGGCAATGAGACAAAGGACATCGCCGGCTCCGTCGAGGCCCCGCCCCGCTGCCAACGAGGCCGCGCCACACAGAAAATGAGGAAGAGTAGAACACGGTAGGTCGCGGCCGCTCGGGTCCAAGTAAGGCCACCGCTGCTACCCTCCGGTTGAAGCCAAGCTAGGCGGGTTGACCATTGACGGCCGATAAGCTTCTTGGCGGCGACGTGGAGTCGGAGAGCTATGTTGGAGAAGGACGCTGCTTCTACTTAACTCCCGGCGGACAGATCCTGCCGGCGGACGGATCCTGCCGGCTCTTTGACCCGTAGTGAGGGGAGAGAGAGAGGCCAACGAAGTCTTGTTTAGATCTGGAGAGGGGTGAGAGAGTGTGAAGAGAGAAACTACAAGTGTTGAGGCTCCAGCGTGTATATATATAGTGGAGAGAGAGTGCGAAGAGTGCAAACCCTAGAAAACAAGCGTCGAGGCTGCAGCGTATACATGATGAGGTGATTATACGGTCACTACGAGATCGTATAGCTCCGTGTCCATCCATTTTGACCAGTCAAAGAATCATCCTGGCACCGCCCCAGATCACTTTCTCTCTCTGTCATGCGGGGCCTACCTGTCATTGGGTGGAAGAAAGAAGTCGAACAAAAACGAAATTATGCTCAAGTGTAGTTATCCAACCCGAGACCTCAAGTTTGATGAGCAAACAGGCTAACCAGTTAAACCACCCCCCATTATGTTCAACTAGAGGAAAATAACCTTTTATACATTCCTGCATTCGTGTGACAAGCATGCCGTGTGTTTTTTGCGGGCGAGTCATTGGGATTTAAATCATAATCGTGTCATGTGGCTTTGGTGGTAAGGTCTTTTGGGATTTCAAGCAGTGTTGGTAGTACAGAAATAATTTAGCCTTAGTCACCTTACCTCTCTGCACGTAGTACGTTGGGTCCCACCAGTCAGAGGGTGAAACAAACAAATTAATAAGAAAAATTCAAAGCGCCAGCGGTGTATCTTACCTCACACATCTCGCTACTGCTCGTGAACACTGTCCAATTGATCCCTCTGTTCGCTCATGTACTATTTTAAGTGAATCCTTATTATAACATGCACACAATTTTGGGCACTTGTATTCGACCTAAGTCAGTGTGCCACCGTATCTCGTACTACTCCCTCCGTCTAGGTGTAATAAGTCACATTAGAAGGTGCAGCGGGACCAAGGTGCAAGAAGATTGGAGGAGAAGGAGAAACTTGACCGGTCCTTCCTCCAATCAAAGTCCCGATTTCTGTCTCTAAACGCAACAATTAATCCCAACAACTAAGAGATGACGTTTTAGCTACCATGCAGGGCCACGTATTAACTCGCATGCAAGCCGACTTTGATTTCTTGACTGATCAACGCATAGTTGCGCTCCATGCATTGGGTTTCCGAGGGAGATAACAAGGCAGAGTAAGGAGCGTTTGGTTACATTGCTTAGGCTAGTCATAGTGGTGAGTAACCTGGACTAGTAACATGCATATATTACTAGTCTATGTTACTACTAGTACCTTCGTCCTAGTTTATAGGTCCCCTTTGTAGTTTGTGCCAAATTTTGACCAAAGATTTAACTAACAAAATGTTAATGCATGTCAACAAAAAAAAATCGTTGGATTCGTATTTGAACATAGTTTTCAATGATATAATTTTTTGTGACATGTATGAACATTTTGTTAGTTCAATCTATGGTCAAAATTTGACACGAAATACAATGGGGACCAATAAACCAGGACGGAGGTAGTATGCGACGTTTGCCGTCAGAAGCGAGCCGATCTGGCTCTCCTGAGCTAGCAAGGTTTTTCTAGCCCACCCAAGCTAGCTCATCCGCAAAAGCTAACATATTTTAACGGTTCCAAACGCCTAACCTTGCCCGGCTAGGCTATAAATTGATCTTGCCAAGGATCCAAACGCTCCCTAAGTAACTCGCACGATATTCCTATTCTATGAACCTGTGTATGCATGTGCGAGTGTTTTTAACAGCATGTGTGTGTTAGAGAAAGTGACACATCAACCTACTCCTACAGAGAGATGGTTTGTAGTGTACGATTTAGCCGCGGGAGTCAGTGCATCCTCTTCCGGGCGTCCGGTCGGGACAGGCAGGCCGCTGCCACGCGCGCTGCTGACCAGCCTGGCCCACCCAAAGCCCCTCCATTGCCCGCACGTGCTTCCCGCCTGAAACGGTCAGCACCGCTCCAAAGAATCAGTGCTGCATTCATGCCCGGGCAGAGTGGACGCGACCTCTCACTGGCGCATGCGTTGAAGAGAGAAGCGGATTCAAGAAGGATGGTTGCTTCGTCCGTCCAACTTACTGCTGGGTCTATGTGATTTGACGGCTCATTGGTCATTATTACTGAGGTGGTAGGACTGCTGGATGTCCCACGCTTTTGGCGAAAGGAGGTACTACTAGATTAAAATTTTCTCCATTCTTACAGCGGAGGAGTGCGAGAGCCGTGAAAACACGCAGGCTCAGTGATTACATGGCCCACCTCACATTATCACCATATTCTCTGGACACCGTGCGACCCCTAACTCTTTACATAGTACTACTAGTATAGTACGTACTGTAATTTATCAGCGAGATAAATTTGTACAATGCTATGAAGCTTCCAGCTTCTGTTTCATGTATCTTGCATCCAAGGTTGCCCATTGCAACATTTCTTCAAATACAAAGGAGACTAACATGCATGCTATTGCATCTCAATGATTGACAGATCATAGCCAATATGTACTCCCTCCGTTCCAAAATAAGTGTCTCAACTTTATGCAAACTTTAGTACAAAGTTGTACTACTACTAAAGTTGACACTTATTTTGGAACAGAGACAGCTAAAGAAAAAACGATCCATGTAGCCCCTAGACCTTGAACCGTAAACCCTAACCAGGCTTTAATTTGCTGGCAACGTTGGAGCTTCCGAAGAAATGAAGTTTGCAACCCTTTTACCATCGGATCATTTTGTGCAGTTTCACCAAAATCGAGATGAGCATCCCTGTGGCAAAGAAATTGAAGAAGCGTGATTAGAATAAGATTACTGGGACTAGTTGATGAGACATAAACTCATCACAAATACAGTATGTAGAAGCCAGTAGAGGTATGTGCGGGGCAAAGAAGTACAGAAATATCCACATGGAGTGATGTGGGCAGCTGGAGCAGTGGTGCAAGCCGGCTGTAAAGGGAGTTGTACCTAAGGGATGTCGGGACGTAGCTCAACCTAGACGAGGGTGGTGGGAGGCGGCAACTGCCCACGTCACGGCAGTGAGCAAGGGACGAAGGCAACCTCACCGTCTTTGTGAGAGAGAACGGCGGGGACCCCTGATCGGGATGTGCCGACAGTGGGTTTTCGCCGTCGGCGACGGCGACCGCATCTACACTAAGCATCCACACCCCTTTCCCCGGCGGACGTGATCCGCCGGGATGTTAGATATGTGGCCACAGTCGTTTTGTGCGAGAGAGTGTGAAGAGAGAAACCCTAGCAAGCAACCGTGTAGGCTCGTCCTACCTATGTATATAGTGGAGCAGTTTCCTTTTCTCTCCATATGAACCTATTTAAATTGTGTACGTGCCACTGAAGGAAAAAAAACTTTATTTATAAATGACGCGGAACCTACTACTCGTTCTCCTATAAACCTTGCGCTTGGCATCTCCAAAATATTAACCTTGCGATTGGCTCTTTGCCTCTTCGGGAAGTCGAGCAATAATAGTACTACAGTATATATCGTTCTGGCCATATGAGACCGAATGAATTCCTGCACGTCCACCACGTGGGCGAGGGTCGAGGGGCGAGGGAGAGTGCGTACTATTACGTCCGTTACGGAGCAAAATGAGTGAATCTACACTCTAAAATACGTCTATATACATCAGTGTTTGGAGTATGTACTAGTAGTTCATATTGAAATCTACTAAAGGACATATATTCCAAACAATATGATAATCTCTCTAACCAAGGTAGGGACGAGGAGTAAATGGAGGGAGTGGTAAAATTTTCTCCTCGTCTTGCGAGCCACCGCGCGCGTGGGCGAGGGAGCGGGCGTAAGGTGTAGTACTACTACCTCCGTCCTGGTTTATAGGTCACCTTTGTAGTTCGTGCCAAATTTTTACCAAATATTTAGCTAACAAAATGTTAATGCATGTCAACAAAAATTATATCATTGGATTCGTATTTCAACATAGTTTTCAATTATATAATTTTTGGTAACATGCACGAACGTTTATTTAGTTCAATCTATAGTCAAAATTTTACACAATATACAATGGGGACCAATAAACCAATATACAATGAGTAGTAGTAAGCAAGCTTCACCCCGTCCTGCGAGCCACCGCGCCCGTGGGCGGGGGAGACGGCATAGTAAGCAAGCTTCTCCTCGTTCTGCAAGTTGACGGGACACATCAAAAGTAATACGTACAGAGCATCTCAAGTGTATAGAACCTTGCCTCTAAGGTAGGCCCCACATGGTTTGCCTCTTTTTTAACATAACGCGTCAAGTCGCAATTTGTTTGTCCACCTATGGTAGACGATCCTCCATCAAGTGGACAACCAGTACACGTGTCAAATTACCACGTGGGCTGCCTTTAAATACAGAAATGAGCTCCACCGTGTACCCGTGCGGGTGTGGTCGGGAAAGAGACGGGAGTATGTGCGCCGTGCGTGCACCTCTTCTCTTCGTGCACGTGCCCCACCTACGTGGGTGTGTGAGAGAGATACAAACCTAGACAGATGGTGTGTTCGTTCGTGAGTCTTTTTTGTTTGGGGGGGGTGATTTCGTGAATGTATCTGTGGGAATGTGTGTCGATGACATCTCAAACAAAATTTTGCATGCAATGTGTGTGAAATAGAGGCCTATCCATATCGTATACAGAGGGGGCGATCCACGAGAAGAGAGGGAGGGGTCATAGATATCGATAGAGTTGAAGTGAGGATCAAGTGGGTGGGTGCGAGATCGATGAAGAGAGCCATCAAAATTGTGTGTGTGCAAGTCAAAGATATAGGGCGACTGACGTACCGGAACGTCAGAGGGAACAGGGCAAGTTTGTGTGTGGCAGGGAGACATGACTAGAGCACTCGATGTATCAGTGTGTGTGGGGGGGGTGGGGGAGGCAGAGGCCTAACTAGAGAGGTAGAACGACTCGTATATGTGTTGAGAAGGAGAGACCCAACTATGTCTCGAGGGAGAGCGGTCGACATCCATACATAACTGAAGGACGGAAAATAGGTTGGGATAGAGAGAGAGAGAGAGAGAGAGGAGAGAGGGAGAGGGAGAGGGGTAGAGTGTTGGATGGGTGATGGAGTTGCTTCTCGAAGATGGTGGGAGAGGCCTACTAGACAAACTGAGGGTAGAACTATAATATTATCAATAAGAGTGGCGATGTGTTTCTGTGTGTGACTGTGCATGATAGATCTGTCAGGACACATGCATGGATGATGAAGGGGAACCATGTGTTTGGTAAGCAAACCTAACTAGATCGGTAGATCAATTGTTGTTTGTCGGAGAAAGGGAGAGACATAACTAATGAGGTAGATCGATCGACGCATGGGAAAAAATGAGTTATAAGGACCTAGCTAGCTATATGTATAGCGGGAGATCGGTCGGTGTACAACCATTTGTTAGAGGAAAATAAGGCCCAGCGAGACGGATAGACAAAGAGAATGGAGCTAGGAGGTCGTGCGAGAGGCCGAGCTACTAGCTAGATAGGGGAAGGAGTGTGCGGTTGTGAGATCGATGAAAAGAGGGGCAAGAGTTTACACGTGTGTGGGACTGTATGAGAGACACGAGGCATGGACATAGAAAGGAGGAGATGGAAGGTGCGTGTGTATGTTGTAGGCAGACATCACTGGAGAGGTTCATTGATCTGTGTGTGTCAGAAAGGAGTTGTGTAGACTATGGGAGAACGACCTAAAGAAAAAAATGAATGTGCGCGATGGATGGAATGCTGAGGGAGGTGGAGGGCGAGGAGGGCGTGTGCGTGCACGAGAGAAAGTTAGTGCTAGCAACAAAGCTTAGAGGATTGTGTGGGTGTAAGAGACTAACAAAGATCATAATTTGATATGAAAGTGGATTCATATATTTGAATAGGAGATCATAGTGTTATAAACATATGCATGCATGAATATAGCGGTGATATGCGTGCTGTGGCATTGCACATGTTATACCATAATGTGATAATGCATGGCGTTTGCAACTCACAGCTAAATGTTGAACAATCTAAACCATACTATACATCGAACAATCTCACATTTTATTTGAATTTGTGATAATGTGTGGTGTTTGCAGCTTACAACTAAATATCAAACAATCTAAACAATACTATATATCGAACAATCTCACATTTCATTTGAATTTGTGGTAATGTGTGGTGTTTGCAACTCACATCTAAATACTTGTAGGTGTAGGGGGCAGGGCACCATACATTATGTGATAAACACATTATACATATGAGACATGGTTTAGATTATGAAGATCAAGCTAGACCTTGAAGTGTACTGTGATTTGAAAACAACATAAAGTGGATTCCAAAAATCGAGTTCGAGTTCATATAGTACACATAGTTCATATCTAACTCGAGAGTAATCATGTGGTGTGCTGTGAAGATAATACACAAACGATGGTTTAACTTGACAATAATGATGATTGTAGATCTTATTAAAATAGAGAAACAAATTAAAATGGTTTGACTTCACAACAATCATTATTGTAGATCTTATTCAAATAGAGAAACGAATTAAAATTTAGTTCATATTGAAGCGGTAATATATACATTTGGAATGCACTAAAACGTTCATTTGAGTAGCAGGTTGCATGCATTATACACGTAGCGAAATATTTTAATTGAACATAACATTCATTCAAAGTTTTGAATGACATTTATAGTGCGAATTGATTTGGTATAGTACACGGGACTAGACTCTCTTGTGTGCTGCTAATTGATTTCTTTTTGTTTTTTCGTTGACGGAAGTGCGAATTGATTTGGTACAGTACACGTTAGGCTTGTCCGGAAATTTTAACCCGCACCTTGTTACCCCGAAATATTTAAGATATATCTTTGTCTTGTTGTGCTCCGACAACTCCCTCCATCTCAACCCACGCCTTGCTATTCCAAAATTACAACACGCGCGAAAACTCCCACCTGCTATTAGGCAAATTAATGATGTATTGTTCTTTCGAGTACTCTCATATTTCCATGACATCATGTTTACCCTATCTATTTAATTATAGACTTTTGTCCTTCGATTTCAACTATTGTACAGCTCTTTCAATTTGGGCCCATATTTGCATGTTACCATATTTTCTTTAACAATCCTACCATTTTCTGCAGGACATCCCTCGCTACAACAGATTATGTAGTGCACAATTTTTCCCTTTACATACATCAAGGCTCCACGAATGTCATACTGCACACAAACCATCAATTTACAGTCGTTGCTACTGTAAGACTTGATGAATGTGGTGACTCCTATTTTGGCACTGGCTTTTGGAATGAAATTGCGAAGTTTTATGTACTGAAAGCTGGCACTAAAATTGCACTGCACATACAAGGGCCTGGTCATGAGATATATGCTAACTTCCTCGACAAAATCATCCGTCCAAACTTTGTTCGAAGTAAGTTTTCTTTTCAACTATCTGCATATGTTGACTTACCCAACAATGTCAAATGAATTGTGTAGTATTTAAGCAACCAATTGTTATTCCCTTTTCTTACTATATTCCTACCTAATAACTTCCAGTTACCAATACACTTTTCTATTGCCATGTTTTAACTAAATATTCCATGTACTCCCATTTCTATCAGAAAGCGCCGCTGACAAGGAGACTCCGGAGGTGGAGAACGAGGCTGCCAACAAGCAGAGGCGGGGCGAGCTAGAACCGCAAGCGACTCCAGCAGGCCTAAACTTAATCAGCAGCCTCCCCGATGATATGTTGAGAGTCATCATCTCCCTCCTCCCAATCAAATATGGGGTGCGGACAACCCTCGAGCTCCTTTCCCGGTGGTGGCGCCCCCTATGGAACTCCAGCCCTCTCGACCTCATCGACACCCATGAGCTCTTCCATGGCTATTGCAAAAGCTTGGATGCATTCTCCAAGATCCTCGGCAGTCACCTTGGCCAACCAAAGGCCTTAGAATGGGCAAGTTCCGTTCCAATGGCAAGGACCGAGCCTAGCTTGACGACTGGTTCCGATCCCCCGCCCTAGATCAGCTCGAGGAGCTCACTTTTGATGATGGGCATATGCGATCGCTGCCAACGTCCGCACTCCGCCTCGTCCCTACGCTGCGCGTCGCCAAGTTCAGGAACTGCCATTTCCCGCCCCTTAATGATGCTCCACCTCTTATTCTACCATGACTGAAGCACCTCGAGCTCGTCGCCGTCTGCCTCTCAAAGGGTGAGATGGAGCGCCTGCTCTGTGGCTGTACTGCACTCGAATACCTTCGTCTTCAGGTGATCAATGGGTTGAGTACCTTCCACATCACCTCCATGACTCTCTGGACTATTTATGTGTGTTGCTGGTGCGGCTGGAAGACATCACAAAAGGTGAACCACGGTATGGTCATCCAGGACACACCTGCACTTGAGAGATTACTTGTAGTTGATCAAGAAGGTCCAATAAGAATCAATGTCATTTCTGCGTCGAAATTGACAGTGGTGGGCTACTCGTCTAACAAATACTCCGAACTTGTTATTGGATCCACACCTGTTCAGGTACAACAGCCGCCTTCTACCTCTCCTTCTACAAATTAACATAATTTCTAATTTTGAAGATATTTGTTCGTCTGTCATTCAGAAAATGATTCCGACAAGCTTGACCCCGAAACTGTGCACAGTGAAGGTCTTGGCACTAGAATCTATCGGGCCCGACCTGGAGCAAGTTGTCAGTTTCCTGAGATGCTTTCCGTGCCTGGAGAAGCTATATATCGAGGTGATGTTCCTTTCCTGTTAAATGTTAACCATAAGGGAGTTCAATTTGTGACACCTTTTTCCAAGTTTATAATGAAAATGTACTACGATTTCTGAAGGTTCTTTTGGAGGATTTCAGTACATACATGCCCCCCAATATTGGTTGCTTGATCCATATGGTTACAATCAATAAGCATTTCTCCTTTGGATTCATCTGTACTAGTTTCTTAGGGAACTTTTCATCCACTCCAACCTCTTGTGAAGAAGGCTACATTTTTCTAGAATGTAATCAAATGCCCATGTTAATCATGTCAGATCAAAGATGGCATGTTAGTGCATTTTACAAATCCTGCAAACCATATAGCTAGGCCTGTAGTAATGTTCAAAACTGCATGTAGGCACTAACTCATTTTCTTCTTTTGCAGATAAGATTAGGCCCAGTGGTGGATAATGTGATATAATATAACAAGCACGTCGAATGCCTAGATCTGCATCTCTCAAAAATTACTTTGAACTCCTACCGAGGGACCTTACCGTAGATTATATTCGCCAGGTTCTTTGTTCTCAGAGCAAGGGTGCTGAAGGAAATGAGGTTTGCCCTAACATCTATTTCGCAAAAATGAATGGTCTGTTGGTCAGCGCCGGCGCCTGCGGCAGAATGGAGTAGGCTCCAAAAATGCTGAATCTCATTTTGGAACTTTAGATGACAGAGTAATCGGAAGTCATCGGGTCAACCCCATACATGACTTCTCAGTGGCCGACCCCTTTGCAAAAATTGTGAGGTTTCGAAGCTAGACTTAGAAGCGGTGATATTAGTTTGAACCTCTCTGATATCCATGTTCAGCGCATCAGCGCGAGCGTTTGTAGCTAATGAGCTGAATTTCATTTCTAATATCAGTTTGAACCTTGTAATCTTCGAATTTGAGCCATATAACTCTGGAATTTGAACCTTGTAAAATTTCGAGCTTTTGTGGTACAATCGTTGAAATAGCATCGTATGAGACTCGTATATTGGTAGCACTATTTTGACCTTAATATGCAATGGTCTTAGATTTTATTAACCATTCCCGAATCAGTTTACCTTGTCGATCCCACAGCACACGATCTGTATAGCTAACTCGACTGCGATCTTCGACATTATTGCACACAGTTGGTTTCTTCCACCATGTGCACTGTAGAGCGCATAATTAATTATCGCACTCGAGTGTCCATCATCACCCATCTATGTAACTTTGACCTCATCACGCAAGGTTAAACTTATGACCGAAGTCATTCCACACACTTTGTTTTTACAAAGCTTTTTGCCAATAAACGCCCACGATTTGTCCCTCTTCTAGCCGACGCATGGCCAAACTAGCAGGGCGGGAAGCTTGCGCGGTAAACAGCATGGTAGCACGGGAACAGGCTCATCGACGATACATTCGGCGCCTCTTCGAGCCCACGCCTGGGGTGCGGTGTTGTCAAGCGTGCACTGGATTCTGGAATCCTCCGCTATGAACGCCGTGACAAGACGTGACGACTACAGGCCGGCCGGCCCCCATTTATTACAGCAGCCATTTAACCTACCCTTGTGTCTCTTCAACCTTTCGATCGCGCCCCACCATTGCAAGAAGCACACCCACCACGAGAAATTCTTAGAGGGTATCCTGCGCGGCTCCAATGGCGCTCCCAGCGGCTGCCGACGACGAGCAGCAGTTCACCATGCGTGCCGTTGTGGACACCCATAGAAGGTTCATAGACCTCTCGGTGGTGTACACCAACGATCTGGTCTGGGTGGAGCACTCCATCCACATCATGGAGTTGTTGCTTGCCGAGGAGAAGTACCAGGTGGTCAGGTTCGACCTCGAGTACACCCGCGCTCGTGCCGGGTCTCGTCCCAAGGTCGTCATTGCCCAGATGTGTGTGCGCCACCACGTCCTCATCTACCACTACTGCCTGGCCACAAGGCCTTGCGAGCGTCTCGCTAGGTTTGTCAACAACCCCCACTACATGTTCGCCAACGATGTAAAGGCGCTCAAGAGTTTGGGCATCGCCTGCCAGAATCTTGTCGACATCCAGGGCCAATACAAGATCTGGGGCAGCAAGGAGCATGAGAAGGACTCATTGGTTCACCTCGCCGAGGCCATCGTCGACCCCTACTACAAAGACATGAAGGATTCGTGCAACAAGGACAAGCGTGCCTGGCACTCGGCCTAGATGGAGAAACTCGACAAGGCTAACATCGTGTACGCGGCCAAAGAGTCATACACGAGCTACGACATGTACAAGCGGATCGTTGACATGAGGAAGTGCCTCCTTCCCCAAAACGGCCAGGGATCCAGCAAGAAGCAGAGCAACGGCAAGCGTCGTCGCAACAATAAGTAGATGATTAGATCCTTGTTTCTCCTACTTTAGTATGCATGTAATTGCTTACTTTGGTGTGTGCAAATGTTATGTGTGTAGTCACTTGTGTAATTGTATGCTTAATTTGGTTATGCAATGCTGTCTTTTTAAGTATATATGTTGATGCTCTGTAGATAGAGCGTAGATGGTGTGCGGACAAATAAAATCACATTGCACATGGACTAAACAATGGAACCCATCGGTGATATTTTCATCAATCACTCACAATTGTATACCAGCAATCGTTTGCTCACAACACACACGGCTTGTTAGCAGTAATCGTCTATGTTCTTATTGGTCTTCGCACACGTTTCTGATTACAGACCTGTTTGCCTCGTATCACACACATCTTGTTCATTTGAACCGTTTCTGTTCTCATGTCTCAACGCAAACAGTTCATCCGAGTGAACCATATGATGTACATCGCACACACCTTCATCTGGCTCCCCATTTCTTTTGTTCCTCCTCATCGCAAACAGTTAATTGAGCTGAACCGTATGCCCTACATCGCACACGCAACTAAAATTTGAACCGTGTTTGATGCATCCTCCATCGCAAACGTTTTGCACCTTTTTTGACGGTTATTTTACACCACCGTTTGCGATTATGGCATCGCACACAGTTTCGTCTAAGGGTCTCTGATCATAGTGTCGCATTACCAGCATCCTGCAGTAGTGTGTGCAAGCTCTAGCGATCCATCTATGGAGTGGTGCAAGCATCTTGGAGTTGGAATATACATTTTGATGAGGTGATCAAAGCATATGGTTTTATACAGACTTATGGTGAAGCCTGTATTTACAAGAAAGTGAGTGGGAGCTCTGTAGAATTACTGATATTATATGTTGATGACATGTTATTGATCGGAAATGATATAGAATTTCTGGATAGCACAAAAGGATACTTGAATAAGATTTTTTCAATGAAAGACCTCGGAGAAGCTGCTTATATATTGGGAATCAAGCTCTATAGAGATAGATCAGGACACTTGATAGGACTTTCAGAAAGCACATACCTTGATAAAGTTTTGAAGAAGTTTGAAATGGATCAGTCAAAGAAAGGGTTCTTGCCTATGTTACATGGTGTGAAGTTGAGTAAGACTCACAATCCGACCACGGCAGAATATAGAGAGAGAATGAAAGTCATTCCCTATGCCTCAGTCATAGGTTCTATAAAGTATGCCATGCTGTGTACCAGACCTGTTGTGTGCCTTGCCATGAATTTGGCAAAGGGGTACAATAGTGATCCAGGAGTAGATCACTAGACAGCGGTCAAAATTATCCATAGGTGCGTAAAGAGGACTAAGGAAATGTTTCTCGGTTATGGAGGTGATAAAGAGTTCGTCGTAAAGAGTTACGTTGATGCAAGCTTTGACACCGATCCAGATGACTCTGAGTCTCAATCTGGATACATATTGAAAGTGGGAGCAATTAGCTAGAGTAGCTCCATGGAGAGCATTGTAGACATAGAAATTTGCAAAAATACATACGGATCTAAATGTGACAGACCCACTGACTAAACTTCTCTCACAAGCAAAACATGATCACTCCTTAATACTCTTTGGGTGTTAATCACATGGCGAGGTGAAATAGATTATTGACTCTAGTAAACTCTTTGGGTGTTGGTCACATGGCGATGTGAACTATGGGTGTTAAATCACATGGTGATGTGAACTAGATTATTGACTCTAGTGCAAGTGGGAGACTGAAGGAAATATGCCCTAGAGGCAATAATAAAGTTGTTATATTATATTACATTTCCTTATTCATGATAAAGGTTTAATATTCATGCTAGAATTGTATTGATTGGAAACTTAAATACATGTGTTGATACATAAACAAATACCGTGTCCCTAGTGAACCTCTACTAGACTTGCTCATTGATCAAAGATGGTTAAGGTTTCCTAACCATAGACATGACTTTTCATTTGATAACGGGATCAAATCATTAGGAGAATGATGTGATGGACAACACCAATCCGTTAGCTTAGCATCATGACCGTTCAGTTTATTGCTATTGCTTTCTTCATGTCAAATACATATTCCTTCGACTATGAGATTATGCTATCAAACTTCACAACGTAACTGGGTGATCATAAAGATGCTCTACAGGTACCTCCGAAGGTGTTTGTTGAGTTGGCACAGATCGAGATTAGGATTTGTCACTCCGAGTATCGGAGAGGTATCTATGGGCCCTCTCGGTAATACACATCATAAGCTTGCAAGCAAACGACTAAGGAGTTAGTCACGAGGTGATGTATTACGGAACGAGTAAAGAGACTTGCCGGTAGCGAGATTGAACTAGGTATGAAGATACTGACGATCGAATCTCGGGCAAGTAACATACCGATGGACAAAGGGAATTATGTAAGTTGTCATAACGGTTCGACCGAGAAAGATCTTCGTAGAATATGTAGGAACTATTGGTTATTTACCGGAGAGGTGTCTCGGTCATGTCTACATAGTTCTCGAACCCGTAGGGTCCGCATGCTTAACGTTCGTTGAAGATAGTGTTATATGAGTTATATGTTTTGGTGACCGAATGTTGTTCGGAGTCCCGGATGAGATCACGGCCATGATGAGGAGTCTCTAAATGGTCGAGTGGTAAATATTGATATATAGGGCCATGGTATTTGGACACCGGAAGTGTTTCGGGACGTACCGGGAAGGAATCAAGTCACCGGAAGGGGTTCCGGGCACCCCCCACCCCTTGGAAAGTTATGGGACTTATGGGCCAAAGGAGGGGACAGACCAGCCCACAAGGGGGCTGGTGCACCGCCTCCCTTCTTTGGCCAGCCCTACAGAAGGAAAAGGCGGAGGGCTAGCCCCTCCTGCCTTTCCCTCTCATGGGAGAAAGGAAAGGGGGGGCGCCACCCTCCCATGCCTTTCCCCGCACTCCAAATAAGGAAAGGGGGGTGCCACTTGGGAGGGACCCCAAGTAGGATTCCTCCTACTTGGGTGCCTCCTTTGGCTGCTCCTCCCTCCCACCTATATATATGTGGGAGGGGGGCGCCTAGCACACAATAGACAATTACCTAGCCGTGTGCAGCGCCCCCTCCACTGTTTACACCCTCGGTCATATTTTCGTAGTGCTTATGCGAAGCCCTGTGGCGATCACTTCACCATCACCGTCACCATGCCGTCGTGCTTCCGGAACTCATCTACTACCTCGCTGTCTTGCTGGATCAAGAAGGCAGAGGATGTCACCGAGCTGAACGTGTGCAGAACACGGAGGTGCCGTACGGTCGGTACTTGATCGGTTGGAGCGCGAAGAAATTCTACTAGATCAACCGTGTTGTTAAACGCTTCCGTTTACGGTCTACAAGGGTACGTAGACATACTCTCCGCCTCATTGCTATGCATCTCCATGGATAGGTCATTGCATGTGCGTAGAATTTTTTTGTTTTCCATGCAGCGATTCCCAACAATGGGAACCTGCATGCATTCGCCGCAAATAGGGATGCGCGCCCCACGACATGCCCACATTCTTCGCGCTCCATGTGCCTCATCAACACAATTTCGCACTGAAAATACCATGGGCAGCTGTGAGGCATATATCAATAAATCTGAAGCATGTGCTTGGCTAACCCGAACTTTGGAGTTACCATGTCTTCGGACGACCTGGGGGCCAATTCTGAAGCCCCCCCCCAGGCACAAAGCTTCATCAGCAGGATCATAGTCCCTCAAGGTTTCATTGAAGGTCCCAACCCCCAGCTCTCAGAAGCAAAGGTACACACGTGCAGCAGGGCACAGTGGAGGCTTCGAATCACGCATCAAGGCCCTGCATAAACCTTTACTCCGTAAAGCTTTTTCCTTTTTACAAATAATGCCATGGCAGTTCGAATTGTACGGTTAGATGTCTTGATCCTATGAGAAATAATAAAAACGCCCTTTATGGTGTTCGGATATCCGCATCTCGCGATTGTCTCCTTTCCTTTCGATTCTCCCCTTGCTCTTCAAACAAGCCCGACATGAAAACATGATCGGTTAACTAACCTAGAGCTCGATTTAACCCTCGGCTCCATACCCCAAGTCCGACACCTTTTCTTGCTGGGTGTTTGGTGTCTCGGATATTGCACTACATGCATTAGTTCCGAACTATGTCTTGGGTCAATAGTTGGGTTGCCTGGCTCCTGTGCTTGCCCCTTATGTTCCGGTCGGTCGGCTAAGAGGGCAAAGGGAGAACCCCTGCGATTGGACTTCTGGCTAGCCCAGTCAAGTACCTCAAGAGGAGAAAGCGACAAACTGACCATCAAAGTAAGCGTGAACTGGTCAGCGATCTGATGACGAGGTTTGACTCCAAAAATTGTTGGCAATTTCACTGTGTCACATGAAGGGTTCGCATTAACACAAAACATGTGATTGGAAAGGACATGTATTGGCCTCCAAGTACGTCACAAGCCACCGGGGCTAGTTACTAGCTTCCACAGTCAAGCTCCTAAGGCTAAGTGAAAGCAATAAAACAAAATAGTCTGATTGCCTAGTTTTTCTCACGCACTACCACCTCCGGGTACCAAGATGTTTGCTAAGGGTAACAATATGGAGTCAAAACACCCCTCGTGATATTCACCTCGGGGCAGAAGCCGACGATTGGTAGCTTTCCGAATAGACATACGGCCGCACAGGATTCAAAATTAAATCATGACAAAACACAATAAGTCAGGTTAACGCATCATAAAGCATATGGGTCCAATTGATAAAAATTTAACACAGTTATTCAAGCACTACATCTTTCAAACACTGGCCCTCTATCGCCCATGCGCCATTCATCACCTGTGCAAAATACTACTCAGGTCGGCGAAGCTCCTTTCCCTTGGGCGGAGGACTAGTGGCCATGTCCATCGGATTGATCTTTGGCCAATGCACCATGGTCTTTGCAAACGCCAGCGTAGCTCCCTCGAGGCATGTCGACCGCTTCATGGCATCAATGCGGAGTGGCGCATCACGTAGCCTTTGCACTAATCCAAAGTATCTCCCCGGAATCGGCTCGGCAGGCCACAGCTGGACACATAGATCCTTCTGCGCCAGTTCGGACATCCGATGCAGCTCCATCAGCTGCTTCATCTGGTTGTTGAGGAGGGGAGGATGCTCGGAGGCCAGAACTGCAACCAGAACAGCCACTGCTCAGAGTCCTCATGAGCAGCATAATGCTCCACATCGGCCGCCACATTCTTCGGAAGTTCGGTGAAGACGCCTGCGAAGCACCAGACCCGCGTCAGCAGGGCGAACGTGTTGCCTCCGAACACACTCTGCAGTAAGTATTTCTTACCATTTGCAATTTGCCTTACTTGGCGGAGCTCTTCCCGGACACCTCGCGCTTCGGTCCTTGCCTCCTGGAGCTCCTTCTCCACCTTGGACAGCTGGGAGGATCGCTCCTCCTGCTCCTTCTCAAGGACCTCCAGCTTCTTTGCAGCATCCTGGATCTCCACTTGCACTTTGGTTACTCGAGCCTCCTGCTGCTCACCAGCGAGCTTGGCCTTCTCGAGCTCGGCCACCGCCTTGTCAGTGGCCGTTTTCTTTGCGGCTGCCTCTGCCTCGGCTTTCTTCAGGGCCTCTCTCAAGACCTCGACCTCGGCGATGGCAGCTGCAAGATCATCACGATAAAAGATTAGTATATAGTCTGGATCGTCAATATCCGGCATCAAGCAAATACACATCTTATGAAAGGGCTTACCTTGCGCCTCGTCAAGCCGTTTGTTGACAAAGTCAAGCTCTTTATCGCTATGTTTGAGTTTCCGATCCATCTCCTTTAGTGCCTTGGCATTAGCAGCCGCAGCCACAGAAGATGCCTGCGTCAGCAAAAGAAATATCAACATTATTAATCAGCCTACCAAATTTGATCCTCTGTAGGCTTCTCTGAAGTCCTTGCAGAGTCTTGGGGCTGCTATATACATGGCCTACCCAAACTAAAGATTACAACCTCTTTGTAGGATAAGAAGCATTACTTGACTTACCTCAAAGCCTATTAGCAGGCCTTGAACAGCGTCGTTTAGTCCGGAATGAATGGACCGAACACCCTGTATAACCGCACCCATAAGAGTGTGGTGTTCATCGACGACGGCAGAGTTGGTCACCAACTCCGCCAGCGCGTCCGGCCAGCCCACTGCCGCCCCAATAGAGGTGTTCGGCGCAGGCATCGGGCCATCGGTACCTTCCCCATTGAAAGGAGGAATTGACTTCCTCAAGGGCCTCGGGGGCTCGGGAGCCGGGGGTTCGGATGATCCAGATCCCCTCCTCACATTACCCAGGAGGGATGCATCCCCCTAGTATTCAACGACCGAGGCGTTGGCCTCGGCCATGGTGGAGTCGACCTCCTCCCCTGAGTTCGGAGGAGAAGGGGTCTTTCGCGACAGCACCTCCCCAACCTCTTCGGGGATTGGATTAGGTGCGGGACGTGAGCCACTGTCCGCCAGTTCGGCGGGCGGGGACGTCCCCTCTGAGGTCTCCTCGGCGGGGTGGCCACACGGAGGGATACACCACCAAAAGAAATAATCAATCTACGTTCTACCAGGGACTGCTGAAAGATAAAGCAATTGAAAATGCCACGATATGTACCTGGTCGCATAGGGCTTGACCCTGGGTCTGCTCTCCGGAACCTTTTCGGACGCTTCAGAATCCTTGTCGGAGTCCGAGCTGTCGGACAGGACCAGCTTAGGCTGGCACCATCTCTTCAGGGCCGGAGAAGGTTGAACCTCCTCGACGTCACTGGACGCCGCCCTCTTCTTATAGTGCGAGGAGGCGCTTTCCTCGTCGTCCTCATCCTCATCCCCTACATGTACGGATGGGGCCGTAGTGTCTCCGGACCGGCCGTCCGGACAAGCTCTGCGATGGAGGCCCTCCATGGCCTCCGGTACCTCCGTCTTCTCACCCTTATTGTCGGGTGCCTTGTAAGGCACCACGTCCAACAACTTCTCTAGCAGTTCGAATTGGGGCCCTTCTGGCAGCGGTGTTGGGCCGCTGATCTTCTCGGCCTTGGCAAGCCAGCCCTGCAAAATCCACATAAATAAGTTCGGATCAAATTGTATGGTGCTAATATTCGGATTCATGTTAAGACAAATGCCGCTCACCTTCTTCGGAGGGGTTGCAGCGTTGAGGCCGATGTCCTCCCCCACGGCCGGCCAGTCCTTCATCATAAATAGGAGGCATGCTTTCATCATAATAAATATTCTCATCAAAACTCGGGGGAGTAAAAATATCATCTTCATCAAATATAGCATCCCCAAGCTTATGGCTTTGCATATCGTTAGCATCATGGATATTCAAAGAATTCATACTAGCAACATTGCAATCATGCTCATCATTCAAGTATTTTGTGCCAAACATTTTACTGACTTCTTCTTCTAACAATTGAGCACAATTTTCCAATCCATAATTTTCAAGAAAGATATTATAAACATGATCAATAATATGATGCAACCTCAACTCCATTGTTTTATGTAGTTTCCTTTTATAAACCAAACTAGTGATAATACAAGAAACTAAAAGATTCAATTGCAAGATCTAAAGATATACCTTCAAGCACTCACCTCCCCGGCAACAGCGCCAGAAAAGAGCTTGATGTCTACTATGCAACTTTATTCTTAGACACGTGTTGGGCCTCCAAGCGCAGAGTTTTGTAGGACAGTAGCAATTTTCCCTCAAGTGGATGACCTAAGGTTTATCAATCTGTGGGAGGCGTAGGATGAAGATGGTCTCTCTCAAAAAACATGCAACCAAATAATAAAAAGTCTCTTGTGTCCCCAACACACCCAATACAATGGCAAATTGTATAGGTGCACTAGTTCGGCGAAGAGATGGTGATAAAAGTGTAATATGGATGAAATATATTTTTATAATCTGAATAAATAAAAACATCAAGGTAGCAAATAGTAAACGGGCAGAAAAACGGTATTGCAATGCTTGAAAATGAGGCCTAGGGTCCGTACTTTCACTAGTGCAATCTCTCAACAATGCTAATATAATTTGATCATATAACCATCCCTCAACGTGCAACGAAGAAATCACTCCAAAGTTCCTATCTAGCGGAGAACATAAGACAGAATTGTTTGTAGGGCACGAAACCACCTCAAAGCTATTCTTTCCGATCAATCTATCCTAGAGTTCGTATTAAAATAACACCAAGCTATTCTTTCCGATCGATCTAACCAAGAGTTCGTACTAAAATAACACCAAAGCAAATTCAAATTCGTAATATTCAATCCAACACAAAGAACCTCAAAGAGTGCCCTAAGATTTCTACCAGAGAAACAAACACAAGAACGTGCATCAACCCCTATGCATAGATTACCCCAATATCACCTCGGGAATCCGCAAGTTGAGTGCCAAAACATATATCAAGTGAATCAATATGATACCCCATTGTCACCACGAGTATTCATATGCAAGACATATATCAAGTGCTCTCAAATCCATAAAAGTATTCAATCTGATAAAACGAAATCTCAAAGGGAAAACTCAATTCATCACAACAAGATAGAGAGGGGAAAACACCATATGATCCAACTATATTGACAAAGCTCCCGATACATCAAGACATGCCATCAAGAACACACGAGAGAGAGAGAGAGAGAGAGAGAGAGATTAAAACACATAGCTACTGGTACAAACCCTCAGCCCCGAGGGTGGAATACTTCGTCCTCATCGTGGTGGCTCCCGGGATGATGAAGATGGCCACCGAAGATGATTCCCCCCTCCGGCAGGGTGTCAGAATGGGGTCTAGATTGGTTTTCGGTGGCTACAGAGGCCTGCGGTGGCAGAACTTCTGATCTAGGGTTACCCCGAGGGTTTTTGGAATATTTGTGAATTTGTAGGGTAAAGAGGGGGTGCGGGAGGCCGCCGAGGTGGGCACAACCCACCTGGGCACGCCTGGGCCCCCAGGCACGCCCTGGTGGGTTGTGCCCCCCTTAGGGCACCCCCAGGTGCTGCTCCGGCCCATTGCTGGTCTTCTGGTCCATAAAATCCACAAAAAGTTTCACGGTGTTTGGACTCCGTTTGATATTGATTTCCTGCGATGTAAAAAACATGCAAAAAACAGCAACTGGCACTTGGCACTATGTCAATAGGTTAGTACCAAAAATATATAAAATGACTATAAAATGATTATAAAACATCCAAGAATGATAATATAACAACATGGAACAATAAAAAATTATAGATACGTTGGAGATGTATCATGGATCCATGAGGCCAGCCTGGTAGGGGACCGGATCTGAATGCGGGAGCCGCCGTCCAGCCGGCTCCCCTTGGCTCGGTGACATAAAACCTTTCCTTTTTCCACATTTTGATGGTGTCGACAAAGTGGCCCTCCGGCCACTGGACCCGCGTCAGTTTGCTGATCATGGCCCCGCCAGAGTCCGCATGTTCGCCTCCAACTACCTTAGGCTTGACTTTGAACACCTTTAGCCACAGGCTGAAGTGTGGCTGGACTCAGAGGAAGGCCTCGCAGAAGATGATAAAGGACGAGATGTGGAGAAGGGAGTTGGGGGCTAGATCACGAAAATCTAGCCCGTAGAAGAACATCAACCCCCTCACAAAGGGTGCAGGGGAAATCCAAGCTCCCTAAGGAAATGAGGGAGGAATACGACCCTTTCGCCCGGCTTGGGCGTAGGGATGATCTAGCCCTCTTCGGGGGGCCGATGGGTAATGTTGGCCAACAAATAGCTGACCTCCTTCAGCTTCAAGATGTCACCATGGGTGACGATGGAGGCCTCCCACTTCCCGTTGACGCCGGATCCGGCCATGGCTAAAGGAGACGGGGTGGGATTTGCTGTGGAAGCAGAGAAAAGGGGTGCTGGAGCTCTGAGGATCTGCGTGAGCAGAAGGTGGAAGAAGGCGTGGGATGTTGACTATTGTAGCTCCCCCTTTATAGGCTGTTGACAAGCCAGGAGTTCCTTTTTCCACGCCATTGGCTTCTCCACTTCCCGATACGCTCGCAACATTATCTATGGGGAGGGGAATCGAAATCATTGATCATATACCCCGAAAGGCGGGGCACGATCTCCATTTGATGAGACGTGTCGGATGTGGCGTCGGCCTCGAGTCACGCTTTGAGAAACACTAACCACTCGGCATTATGGCCAGACACGATTCTTCGTTGAAAGAGGAAAAGTTTTCAAGCGAAGGCACTGTTTACACTTGAACGACTTTTTGTTTTTGCCTTTGTTGCTAAGGAAAACTGTCGTTTCAGAGTCTGGACATCCCTTGGCTCCGAACATGAACGAAGCAAATCAGAGAACTCGCCTCGCAAGCCGAATACTGTTAGGTGAGCGGATGCCAGACACAAGCCTTGGCGTTGGAGGCAAGTTTGGGGGCTACTAAGGGAGTCCTAGTCTAAGGGGTCCTCGGGATGTCGGCCCATTGAATATAGGCCAGACTGGTGGAGCCGCATAGCAACGGGAGATCTATGAAGCCGTGGTGTGTCCTCCAAGTTAAGGATAGACATGATTTCTTACTCCCTTATTGTAATCTATATCCGGTAACTCTAGCCCTATCGGTGTCTATATAAACCGAGGGATGTAGTCTTTAGGGCTAGAGCTATATTCATCACCTCGTCACCTTAGGGTTTAGCTCATGCTGATCTCGAGGTAGATCTACTCTGTAAACAATACTATACATCCAATATAATCAAGCATGACGTAGGGTATTACCTCTTCGAGAGGGCCCGAACCTGGGTAAACACTGTGTTCATCGTCCCTTGTTCCCCATTGACCCGAGATCGACAGCTCGGGACCCCTACCTGAAGTCTGCCGGTTTTGACATCGACAACAGCACTAACCTTAGGAATTGAATACCTTAATTAAGCCACTCATGAAAAGAATACCTTAATTAATTAGCCGCACGACGACCTCCACCCAGCAGACGGAGAAGCACGATGTGGCGGCATGCCGAGACAACAGGGTCGAGGAGCAAAGCTTAGTGCGGCTACCGCCTGAAGTTCGACCTCCACTATGCCGCCATCGACCGCGATGGATGTGCTCTAATCACGCCGCCGCCGACCTCAATGGTTGAGCTCCTCCTATCTCCAGCCGCAGACCGAGGATTGAACTCCTATGATGCCACCACCGCCCACCGACTAAGGATTGACCTATTATCCGGTAGCCGCTGCCTCAGCCGCGGCCGCAACCATCTCTATTTGTAGAGCGGTTGTTTTATTTTTTCACGAATATCCACAGAGCGGCTATTTACACTAGGTATTACTATAACTCAGTTATATTGCAGCCCCATAAGTACAGGGTAGTACATCACATACGGTTATGTCACGGCAACCGTGTCTCACCTACGTTTTCTTCTCAAACAGTTGGATGCGGAAGGATCGAGGATTTTCTTCTCCATATCCACATGGCCCGCGGAGATGACCTCCACGCCATCAAATACCTCCCGTTAAAACTCAAAGGACCAGCTCGGTACTGGTTAAACAGTCTGCCGGAAAACTCTATTGGCAGCTGGGACGACTTGGAAGACGCCTTCCGCGACAACTTCCAACGTACATATGTCCGGCCACCAGATGCCGATGACTTAAGTCACATTGTCCAGCAGCCCGGAGAGTCAGCCAGGAAGCTCTGGACTAGGTTCTTGGTTAAAAAGAACCAAATCGTTGATTGTCCGGACGCAGAAGCCCTAGCGGCCTTCAATCACAGCATCCGGGACGAATGGCTCGCCCGCCACCTCGGTCAAGAAAAGCCAAAATCCATGCCAGCCCTTACCGCTCTGATGACCCGCTTTTGCGCCGGAGAAGACAGCTGGCTCGCTCGTAGAAGCAACAGCGCCAGCGATCCGGGCACTTCCGAAGTCCAGGACGGCAATGGCAAACCACGACGCAGTAAACACAAACGTCGCAATGATAATGAAAGAACGAACGACACAGCAGTCAATGCCGGATTCAGCGGCCCAAAACCCGTAAATGGAAAAAGCCATTCAAGGCAAACAGAGAAGTACCATCCAATTTAGACAAGATATTGGATCGGCCCTGCTAGATTCATGGCCACCCCGATAAACCAGCTAATCATACCAACAGAAGCTGTTGGGTCTTCAAGCAGGCCGGCAAGCTCAACGCCGAACATAAGGGGAGGAGGCTACCCGGTGATAGCGACGACGAAGAGACTCACCAACAAAATACCGGGGGTCAGAAGCAATTTCCCCCCGAAGTAACAACAGTAAACATGGTATACATGACACACAACTCTATAGGGGAGCAGGAGAAGCGCTCCCTCCGGACTGAGGATCATACTACGGCAACCTCAGCCGAAGTACAAATCGGTCTTATTAAACCGCATACCTTGTCGGCCATTAAGCCACCGGTCTCCATTCAACAAGATCGACCAATTCCAAAGCTGGACTAGCAGTTCGGCTTCCGCCGTCCACTTCATATACCTGCAAAATCTGTACCGCGCATACATAACTATGCACTTAAGATACCCTGGGCATAGGCGAAAGCACAATACGGACGAGCCTGCAAGTACTACCATAACTTGAGTTTCTTTTCTAACTACTCTTTCTTTTTCATTATCCTTTACCACAGGTGACGCAAAGGCTGGTCATCCCATGGACTCTATCGGAGTTCGGGTTCGTACACTCTCCTAGGGGCTATTTCCGTCAAGGAGTCCCATCACCTAGGACAGGCGGCGCAGACATGCGACAGGAGGTCCAAAACAAGTTTTTGTAGACCGCACTCTTTATTTCGAGCCTGTAAGGTCCCAGTAAACATAATCCAGCATTCGCTTTTCCTAAAAGAATTGAATTCGGCTCCTGGGATTGTTTCACACATACACCTTGGCATAACTTGCCAGGGGCTCGATATGGGAACAAATGAGTTGCCGACAAGTCCGAACAGCTTTATAGCATACTTCGGCGTCGCGAGTTTGGCCTTATATGCATCAGCTCCGAATCATGTCTTGGGTCAATAGTTGGGTTGCCCGGCTCCTGTGCTTTCTACCTTACGTTCCGCTTTATCGGCTAGGGTAGTAAAGGGAGAACTACTGCGATTGTGCTTTCGGTTCACCTGATCAAGCACCTCAGTAGAGAAAGCCGAAAACCGACTGTCATGATGTGGCGAGAGCTGGTCAACCACTCGATGACTTATCGGAATCTTTCGCGATTCCCTCCGTATTATACGAAGGACCTTTCTCTTCAGGTCATATATGTAACGCATCGTATTGGAATAAGCCGTGTACATACCAGGGGCTATGTCGTAGTCCCCCCATAAAACTCCTATGGCTAAGTGAAAGTGTTAACGCCCTATAGTCTGATTGCCTAGTTCACCGCATTAATGCCTCCTTAATGGACCAAGACGTTGGTAAGTGTGATCAATTGCTTTTCCGAACACCCCCATATTTCCTACGAGGGGGCTGAAGCCGATAACTGGAAAACTTTCAGATTATATATAAAAAATGGCCGCACAGGAGGATTCAAAGCTTTCAAGCAACTCTAAAATAGCTTTATATTGTCTTCTACAAATTTAGTACATTTTCACTCGAATATCATGTTTCGAGCACTGACCCTCTATCAAGCGGGCACCCTCTAAGACATCCTCGAAATAATGCTCTGGTGCGTGATGGTCCTTGCCCTTGGGTGGACTCTTCGCTGCAACATCGATGGCCTTCATCTTCGTCCAATATGTCTTAACACGGGCAAAGGCTATCCGTGCACCTTCAATGCACGTTGACCGCTTAACGGCGTCGATACACGGCACTGCGTCAGCAAGTCGCCGCACCAAATCAAAATAACTATCCGGAATTGGCTCGGTCGGCCACAGCCGAACCACGACGTCCTTCATGGCAGTGCCGGATATCCGGTGAAGCTCGGCCCATTGGGTCATCTGTTCGTTTAGCAACAGCGGGCGCTTTGACGCACCGAATTGCGACCAGAAAAGCTTCTCCGTTGCATATCCATCTTGCGCTTGGTAAAACTGCGCCGCATCAGAAGCACTCTTCGGCAAATCCAATAAAGCGTCTGGAGAACTCCACACTTGATTAAGCGGGGCATAATTCGGATCGCCGAACTTAGTTTGCAATAAAAATGGCTTACCAGCCGCAATCTCCCTAGCTTGCCGAATCTCCTCCCGGGCCGCTCTAGATTCGGACCGCGCTTCTTTGGCCTCTCGTAAGGCCTTGTCAAGGTCAGCCATTTTGGCTTTATTATCCTTCTCGAGAAATTCGCAGCGGCTAGCGGCATCCATTAGTTCAAGCGCCATCAAGGATATTTTTTCCTCGCATTAGTGTCGAGCAGCCTGTTCGGCCTTTAACTCGGCACATGCCTTTCTGGCAGCCGCATTACTAATCCGGGCCTGCTCCTTGGCCCGGGCTAGCTCTGCCCGAAGGATCTCAACTGTGGCAGTACCATCTGCCGATATGTATATCTCATTATACAATTCTTTGCGTCATGCTTATATTATACACAAGTGCATATTATGACTGCCACAAAAAAAACATACCTTGCGCCTCGTCAAGCCGCCTGTTGATAAGTGTAATGTCATCATCCGCTACATCAAGCCTCCGCTGCAGATCGGCAACCTCCGTAGCCGGGCAGTCGCCAGTGAGGTAACAGCCTGTGTTCCAATTAATCGGATTATTCCCTGGGCATATATTTTTGATCCTCTGATCGCCTCCCTTGGGAAACCAATCAGAGTCTCAGGGGCTACTACCTATACACATGTGCAGTTTGTAAAACATACTCAAAGATTTTTCAGTACAAACCTCGAAGCCTCTTAACAGGCTCGTGCAGGCTTCATTCAATCCGCTTTTCGCGGACAGAACCTTTTCAACCACCGTACCCATCAAGGTACGATGTTCCTCCAAGACGGACGCCTGTCGCAGCGCGTTCGTCAATATATCCAGCGCTTCTGGACCTCCGGAAGCTGCTGTAGGAATACGGCCTCCCTTCGAAGATATCCATTTATCTGTTCCCAGAGCCGTCTCTGGCTGTAAACCGGACAGTCCGGGGCCTTTATTGTTGGCCTCATGATCCTGGGCTACCGAAGTGTCACCTTCGGGTAGTGTCTTCATCACCCCGCGCGCCACTTGTTGATCAGGAGAGACCCTCCGGGACAACACCTCAAAGTCGTCCGCCTTATTGGGCGGGGAGACCAGTGGAGGTGTCTCGCTTTCCATCATCTCCGGAAGAAGATCTCCCGAGGAGGAGGATTGGTGAAGAAGACTATTTGCCGAACTGCAAAAACATGTATTTTAGATGTTACCTTGGTAACAGGAAATGAACGGGATATGTTTAATAACATCCTTGTTCACTTACGATTCGGCTAGAGGCTTGTCCTTATCAGGGGATTGTGCGAGGACGCCATCCTCCAAGCCCGAGCCGCCCGACTGGGGCACCTTGCCTCGCTTAGGAGCTCTTTCCTCCCAATCTTCGGAGGCAGCCCTTTTCTTACCATGGGGTGAAGAGACATGGACTTCCCCTTCACTTTTGTCTTCGGGCGATGGAATTTTGATTCCCCCGGACAAAGTGTCTGATATACCTTCGGGATGGAGGCCGCCTTTGGTCTTCCCGCTTTTCGCCTTGTCCTCCTCCACAGGCATCTAGTATGGTGCCGGGGCCAGCATCCATGTTAGCAAGGGATCCGCTGAGTCTTCGGGGAGGGGGGCCTAACACCTAATTCGCTCCGCTTTCTTTATCCAGCCCTGGAAGAAGATAGTTTGCTCAGTAATATATTATGGAATACTTAACTGCAAGGTGTTCGAGAGTTGAGCGCTTACCGAGGTATTAGGATGGTTACAGTCGAGGCCGATGTCCTACTACCTCTTGAGCACTGCGTTGGTTTTTCCCTTGAAGAGGAAAGGGTGATGCAGTAAAGTAACGTAAGTATTTCCCTTAGTTTTTGAGAACCAAGGTATCAATCCAGTAGGAGACCACGCTCAAGTCCCTCGCACCTACACAAACAAATAAGAACCTGGCAACCAACGCGATAAAGGGGTTGTCAATCCCTTCACGGCCACTTGCAAAAGTGAGATCTGATAGAGATGATAAGATACTATTTTTGGTATTTTTATGATAAAGATAAAAAGTAAAGATTGCAAAAATAAACGGTAATAAAAATAGCTTGTTGACGGAAGATTAATATGATGGAAATTAGACCCGGGGGCCATAGGTTTCACTAGTGGCTTCTCTCAAGATAGCATAAGTATTACGGTGGGTGAACAAATTGCTGTCGAGCAATTGATAGAATTGAGCATAGTTATGAGAATATCTAGGTATGATCATGTATATAGGCATCACGTCCGTGACAAGTAGACCGACTCCTGCCTGCATCTACTACTATTACTCCACACATCGACCGCTATCCAGCATGCATCTAGAGTATTAAGTTCCTAAGAATGGAGTAACGCTTTAAGCAAGATAACATGATGTAGAGGGATAAACTTATGCAATATGATATAAACCCCATCTTTTTATCCTCGATGGCAACAATACAATACGTGTCGTTTGCCCTACTGTCACTGGGATCGAGCACCGCAAGATTGAACCCAAAGCTAAGCACTTCTCCCATTGCAAGAAAGATCAATCTAGTAGGCCAAACCAAACTAATAATTCGAAGAGACTTGCAAAGATAACCAATCATACATAAAAGAATTCAGAGAAGATTCAAATATTGTTCATAGACAATCTTGATCATAAACCCACAATTCATCGAATCTCGACAAACACACCGCAAAAGAAGATTACATCGAATAGATCTCCAAGAAACAAGGAGAACTTTGTATTGAGATCCAAAGAAAGAGAAGAAGCCATCTAGCTAATAACTATGGACCCGAAGGTCTGAGGTGAACTACTCACACATCATCGGAGAGGCTATGGTGTTGATGTAGAAGCCCTCCGTGATCAATGCCCCCTCCGGCGGAGCGCCGGAAAAGGCCCCAAGATGGGATCTCATGGGTACGGAAGGTTGCGGCGGTGGAAATAGGGTTTTGGCTCCTCTGCTGATGGTTTGGGGTACGTAGGTATATAGGAGGAAGAAGTAGGTCGGTGGAGCCACGAGGGTGGAGGGCGCGCCCAGGGGGTAGGCGCGCCCCCTGCCTCGTGGCCTCCTCGTTGTTTTCTTGACGTCCACTCCAAGTCCTCTGGATCACGTTTGTTCCAAAAATCACGTTCCCGAAGGTTTCATTCCGTTTGGACTCCGTTTGATATTCTTTTTCTGCGAAACACTGAAATAGGCAAAAAACAGCAATTTGGGCTGGGCCTCCGGTTAATAGGTTAGTCCCAAAAATAATATAAAAGTGTATAATAAAGCCCATTAAACATGCAAAACAGAATATATAATAGCATGGAACAATCAAAAATTATAGATACGTTGGAGACGTATCAAGCATCCCCAAGCTTAATTCCTGCTCGTCCTCGAGTAGGTAAATGATAAAAACAAATTTTTTGATGTGGAATGCTACCTAGCATATTTCTCAATGAAATTTTCTTTATTGTGGGAAGAATGTTCAGATCCGAAAGATTCAAGATAAAACTTTAATATTAACATAAAAATAATAATACTTCAAGCAATTATGTCTTCTCAAATAACATAGCCAAAGAAAGCTCATCCCTACAAAATCATATAGTTTGGCCATGCTTCATTTTCGTCACACAAGATGCTCTCATCTTGCACAACACCAATGACAAGCCAAGAAATTGTTTCATACTTTAGTAATCTCAAACTTTTTTCAACTTTCACGCAATACATGAGCGCGAGCATGGATATAGCACTATGGGTGGAAGAGAATATGATGATGAGGGTTGTGTGGAGAAGATAAAAAAAAGGAGAAAGTCTCACATTGACGCGGCTAATCAACGGGCTAGGGATATGCCCATCAATTGATGTCAATGCAAGGAGTAGGGATTGCCATGCAACGGATGCACTAGAGCTATAAATGTATGAAAGCTCAACAAAAGAAACTAAGTGGGTGTGCATCCAACTTTCTTGCTCACGAAGACCTAGGGCATTTGAGGAAGCCCATTGTTGGAATATACAAGCCAAGTTCTTTAATGAAAAATTCCCACTAGTATATGAAAGTGACAAAACAAGAGACTCTCTATCATAAAGATCATGGTGCTACTTTGAAGCACAAGTGTGGAAAAAGGATAGTAGCATCGTCCCCTTTTTATTTCTTTTTCTTTGTTTTTATTTTTTCTGGGCCTTCCTTTTTTTATTTGGCCTTTCTCCTTTTTTTGGGACAATGCTCTATTAATGATGATCATCACACTTCTATTTATTTACAACTCAATGATTACAACTCGATACTAGAACAAAATACGACTCTATATGAATGCCTCCAGCGGTGTACCGGGATGGGCAATGAATCAAGAGTGACATGTATGAAATAATATGCATGGTGGCTTTGCCACAAATACGATGTCAACTACATGATCATGCAAGGCAATATGACAATGATGAAGCGTGTCATAATAAACGGAACGGTGGAAAGTTGCATGGCAATATATCTCGGAATGGCTATGAAAATGCCATAATAGGTAGGTATGGTGGCTGTTTTGAGGAAGATATAAGGAGGTTTATGTGTGATAGAGCGTATCGTATCACGGGGTTTGGATGCACCAGCGAAGTTTGCACCAACTCTCAAGGTGAGAAAGGGCAATGCACGGTACCGAAGAGGCTAGCAATGATGGAAGGTTGAGAGTGCGTATAATCCATGAACTCAACATTAGTCATAAAGAACTCACATACTTATTGCAAAAATCTACAAGTCATCAAAAACCAAGCACTACGCACATGCTCCTAGGGGGATAGATTAGGAAAAGACCATCACTCGTCCCCGACCGCCACTCATAAGGATGACAATCAAAGAACGCCTCATGTTTCAAATTTGTTACACAACGTTTACCGTACGTGCATGCTACGGGACTTGCAAACTTCAACACAAGTATTTATCAAATTCACAACTACTCAACTAGCACAACTTTAATATCACTATCTCCATATCTCAAAACAATCATCAAGTATCAAACTTCTCCTAGTATTCAATGGACTTATATGGAAGTTTTTATTATGCTCATCTTGGATGCCTATCATATTAGGACTAATTTCACAATTAAAGAAAATTACCATGCTGTTTAAGACTCTCAAAATAATATAATTGAAGTATTAGAGATCAATAATTTCTATAAAATAAAACCACCACCGTGCTCTAAAAGATATAAGTGAAGCACTAGAGCAAAAACTATATAGCTCAAAAGATATAAGTGAAGCACATAGAGTATTCTAACAAATTCCGAATCATGTGTGTCTATCTCAAAAGGTGTGTACAGCAAGGATGATTGTGGTAAACTAAAAAGCAAAGACTCAGATCATACAAGACGCTCCAAGCAAAACACATATCATGTGGTGAATAAAAATATAGCTCCAAGTAAAGTTACCGATAGACGAAGGCGAAAGAGGGGATGCCTTCCGGGGCATCCCCAAGCTTAGGATTTTGGTTTTCCTTGAATTTTACCTTGGGGTTCCTTGGGCATCCCCAAGCTTAGGCTCTTGTCAATCCTTATTCCATAATCCATCAAATCTTTACCCAAAACTTGAAAACTTCACAACACAAAACTTAACAGAAAATCTCGTGAGCTCCGTTAGCGAAAGAAAACAAAACACCACTTCAAGGTACTGTAATAAACTCATTCTTTATTTATATTGGTGTTAAACCTACTGTATTCCAACTTCTCTATGGTTTATAAACTCTTTTACTAGCCATAGATTCATCAAAATAAGCAAACAACACACGAAAAACAGAATCTGTCAAAAACAGAACAGTCTGTAGTAATCTGTAACTAACGCAAACTTCTGGAACTCCAAAAATTCTACCAAAATAGGAAGACCTAGATATTTTTTTATTGATCTACTGCAATTGGAATCAGTATTTTATCACGTTCTGGTGATTTTTAACAATTGTTTTTGTGAACAGAAAGTTTCTGGAATTTTCAGCAAGATCAAATAACTATCATCCAAGAAGATCGTATAGGTTTAACTTGGCACAAACACTAATTAAAACACAAAACCACATCTAACCAGAGGCTAGATCAAAGATTTATTACTTAACAGCAAGGAAAAATATTGAGTTCTCTCCCAACAAGCACTTTTCTTTAAAGCCTTTTAGCTAGGCATTGATAATTTTAATGATGCTCACATGAAAGACAAGAATTGAAGCACAAAGAGAACATCATAAAACACGTGACAAACACGTCTAAGTCTGACATACTTCCTATGCATAGGCATCTTATAGGAAAACAAATTATCAAGGCAAGCAAAAACTAGCATATGCAAGGAAGCGGAAAGAAACGATAGCAATCTCAACATAACGAGAGGTAATTTAGTAACATGAAAATTTCTACAACCATATTTTCCTCTCTCATAATAATTACATGTAGGATCATAAGCAAATTCAAAAAAATATCTATCACATAAAATATTTTTAACACAATCCACATGCATGCGAAGTTGACACTCTTCCAAAATAGTGGGATTAACATTAACTAAAGTCATGACCTCTCCAAACCCACTTTTATCAAAAAATTCACAAGATTGAACATTCTCCAAATATGTGGGATCTAAAGTTGACACTCTTCCAAACCCACTTTCAATATTATTGCAAACACTATTATCAATCTCATATTTATCATGGGGCTTAAATAAATTTTCAAGATCATAGGAAGAATCACCCCAATCATGATCATTGCAACAAGTAGTGGACATAGCAAAACTAGCATCCCCAAGCTTAGGGTTTTGCATATTATTAGCACAATTGACATCAAGAGAATTTATAGTAAAATCATTGCAATCATGCTTTTTATTCAAGGACCTATTGTGAATCTCTTCATAAATTTCTTCATCACAATTTTCAGATTCACGAATTTCAAGCAAAACCTCATAAAGATAATCTACTGCACAAAACTCACTAGCAATTGGTTCATCATAATTGGATCTCTTAAAAATATTAGCAAGCAGATGAGGATCCATAGATCTTAGGTTCTCTGTTTAGCAATAAATAAACAATTATTCAAAAAACGAGCAAACGGGCCAAGTAAGACATCAAGGCAAACGAAAGGACGAACAGAAGAAGGGCGAATAAAACGGCAAGGGTGAAGTGGGGGAGAGGAAAACGAGAGGAAAATGGCAAATAATGTAATGCGAGGGATAAGAGTTTGTGATGGGTACTTGCTATGTCTTGACTTGTGCGTAGACTCCCCGACAACGGCACCAGAAATGGCTCGTTGTCGGGAGATCAAATCTTGACTTGACTTGGTGTACACCTCCCCGACAACGGCGCGAGAAATCCTTCTTGCTACCTCTTGAGCACTGCGTTGGTTTTTCCCTTGAAGAGGAAAGGGTGATGCAGTAAAGTAGCGTAAGTATTTCCCTCAGTTTTTGAGAACCAAGGTATCAATCCAGTAGGAGACCACGCTCAAGTCCCTCACACCTACACAAACAAATAAGAACCTTGCAACCAACGCGATAAAGGGGTTGTCAATCCCTTCACGGCCACTTGCAAAAGTGAGATCTGATAGAGATGATAAGATAATATGTTTGGTATTTTTATGATAAAGATAAAAAGTAAAGATTGCAAAATAAACGGTAATAAAAATAGCTTGTTGACGGAAGAGTAATATGATGGAAAATAGACCCGGGTGGCATAGGTTTCACTAGTGGCTTCTCTCAAGACAGCATAAGTATTACGGTGGGTGAACAAATTACTGTCGAGCAATTGATAGAATTGAGCATACTTATGAGAATATCTAGGTATGATCATGTATATAGGCATCACGTCCGTGACAAGTAGACCGACTCCTGCCTGCATCTCCTACTATTACTCCACACATCGACCGCTATCTAGCATGCATCTAGAGTTAAGTTCATAAGAACGGAGTAACGCTTTAAGCAAGATGACATGATGTAGAGGGATAAACTCATGCAATATGATATAAACCCCATCTTTTATCCTCGATGGAAACAATACAATACTTGTCGTTTCCCCTACTGTCACTGGGATCGAGCACCGCAAGATTGAACCCAAAGCTAAGCACTTCTCCCATTGCAGGAAAGATCAATCTAGTAGGCCAAACCAAACTGATAATTCGAAGAGACTTGCAAAGATAACCAATCATACATAAAAGAATTCAGAGAAGATTCAAATATTGTTCATAGATAATCTTGATCATAAACCCTCAATTCATCGGATCTCGACAAACACACCACAAAAGAAGATTACATCGAATAGATCTCCAAGAGAAACGAGGAGAACTTTGTATTGAGATCCAAAGAGAGAGGCTATGGACCCGAAGGTCTGAGGTAAACTACTCGCACATCATCGGAGAGGCTATGGTGTTGATGTAGAAGCCCTCCATGATCAATGCCCCCTCTGGCGGAGCGACGAAAAAGGCCACGCTCGAGTCCCACGCACCTACACAAACAAATAAGAACCTCGCAACCAACGCGATAAAGGGGTTGTCAATCCCTTCACGGTCACTTACGAGAGTGAGATCTGATAGATATGATAAGATAATATTTTTTGTATTTTTATGATAAATAGAAATAAAGATGCAAAGTAAAAATAAACGGCAATAAAAATAGCTAAGTGTTGGAAGATTAATATAATGGAGAATAGACCTGGGGGCCATAGGTTTCACTAGTGGCTTCTCTCAAGAGCATAAGTATTACGTTGGGTGAACAAATTACTGTCGAGCAATTGATAGAATTGAGCATAGTTATGAGAATATCTAGGTATTATCATCTATATAGGCATCACGTCCGTGACAAGTAGACCGAAACGATTCTGCATCTACTACTATTACTCCACACATCGACCGCTATCCAGCATGCATCTAGAGTATTAAGTTCAAAAGAACAGAGTAATGCTTTAAGCAAGATGACATGATGTAGAGGGATAAACTCATGCAATATGATATAAACCCCATCTTTTTATCCTCGATGGCAACAATACAATACGTGCATTGCTGCCCCTGCTGTCACTGGGAAAGGACACCGCAAGATTGAACCCAAAGCTAAGCACTTCTCCCATTGCAAGAAAGATCAATCTAGTAGGCCAAACCAAACTGATAATTAGAAGAGACTTGCAAAGATAACCAATCATACATAAAAGAATTCGAGGAGATTCAAATATTGTTCATAGATAAACTTGATCATAAACCCACAATTCATCGGTCTCGACAAACACACCGCAAAATAAGAATTACATCAAATAGATCTCCAAGGGAATCGAGGAGAACATTGTATTGAGATCCAAAGAGAGAGAAGAAGCCATCTAGCTAACAACTATGGACCCGAAGGTCTGAGGTAAACTACTCACACATCATTGGAGAGGCTATGGTGTTGATGTAGAAGCCCTCCGTGATCAATGCCCCCTCCGGCAGGACGCCGGAAAAGGCCCCAAGATGGGATCTCATGGGTACAGAAGGTTGCGGCGGTGGAAATAGGGTTTTGGCTCCTCTGCTGATGGTTTGGGGGTACGTAGGTATATATAGGAGGAAGAAGTAGGTCGGTGGAGCCACGAGGGGCCCACGAGGGTGGAGGGTGCGCCCAGGGTGGTAGGCGCGCCCCCCTGCCTCGTGGCCTCCTCGTTAGTTGCTTGACGTCCACTCCAAGTCCTCTGGATCACGTTTGTTCCAAAAATCACGTTCCCGAAGGTTTCATTCCGTTTGGACTCCGTTTGATATTCTTTTTCTGCGAAACACTGAAATAGGCAAAAACAACAATTTGGGTTGGGCCTCCGGTTAATAGGTTAGTCCCAAAAATAATATAAAAGTGTATAATAAAGCCCATTAAACATCCAAAACAGAATATATAATAGCATGGAACAATCAAAAATTATAGATACGTTGGAGACGTATCATGTCCTCGGTGGTGTCCGGCCACTGTTTTCGTTTCCCGAAAAACAACTTCCACATCCCTTTGTGCATAGTGCCGAAGAAGTGTTGGAGGGTCCATGGACCTTCCGGATTAAACTCCCACATGCGGAGAGGCCTACGTTGGCATGGCAGGGCTCGGCGGACTAGCATTACTTGAATCACATTGACAAGATCGATGTCCTTCTCAAGGAGGGTTCGGATGCGGCTCTCTAGAGTCTGCACTTAATCAACTGATCCCTAGTCCAGCTCCTTATTAATCCATGATGCAAGCTGTAACGGAGGGCCAGAACGAAACACAGGTATAGCCTCCCACTTGGTACCACGGGGTTCCATGACGTAAAACAACTCCTGCTGCCATTGGTTGGAAGTTTCGGTGAAAGAGCCTTTTGGCCAGGGAGTATTGGTAAGCTTGCTCACTACAGCACCGCCGCATTCCGCCTGTTTCCCGTCGACCACCTTCGGCCTCACACTGAAGGTCTTGAGCCATAAGCCGTAGTGTGGGGGAATGCGGAGGAAGGCCTCACACGTGATGATGAACGCCGAGATATGGAGTAAAGAATTTGGGGCCAGATCATGAAAATCTTGTACGTAATAAAACATGAGCCCCTGGACGAAGGGGTGAAGAGCGAACCCTAGCCCTCAGAGGAAGTGAGAAATGAATACGACCCTCTCGCCGGATCTGGGAGTCGGAATAACCTGTCCTTGAGCAGGAAGCCTATGGGGGATCTCCGCGGTCAGGTATCTGGCCGCCCGAACCTTCGCAATGTCCTCCTCTGTAACAGAGGAAGCCACCCATGGACCCTGTGGGCTGGGTCCGGACATGACTGGGAAGCTTGAAGCAATGAAGCGAACCTTGGGTGCTAGAACTTGAGGTTGGAAAGGTTGAGGAGAGGTTTGGCGTGAACAAAGACGGCCCTTGGCTCCTTTATAAAGGCAACGGGTATCGAACGCTCCCTCCTAAGCCTGGAAACCAGCCTATTCCTAAGGAATCTTCCCAGTGGAATGGTTGGGTTACCCATGCTCGTATTGATGAGAATCCCGCAATAAGGGGACACGATCTCTGCTTCGACAAGACGTGCCAATAAAAGCCACGCCTCGAAACGTGGAACGGCAGGGCAGGAAACGGTTCGAAATAATGACCGGGCAAGCGTGATGTCGCGTTACGAAAAGTTGTCAGCAGATGGGACTCGTGAGATATTATACTCTCCACGGCTGTGTGTGTGGTACTTGTGTTGAAGATCCAGACATGTTCGTTGCGTTCGAAGACTATCCTGGAGTATTCGGAAAGGGGAACCCGCCTTGCAATGCTGAAGACAATCTACGCGCCGGACACCTCGTCATTGAAGCCTGGTTCAGGGGTTACTGAGGGAGTCCTGGACTAAGGGGTCCTCGGGCGTCTGGCCTGTTGGACATGGGCCGGACTCATGGGCTGTGAAGGTACAAGACCGAAGACTCTCTCCCGTGTCCGGATGGGACTCTCCTTGGCGTGGAAGGAAAGCTTGGCGATCAAATATGAAGATTCCTTTCTCTGTAACCGACTTTGTACAACCTTAGTCCCCTCCGGTGTCTATATAAACCGGAGGGCTTAGTCCGGAAAGATATATAGTCATACATGCTAGACTTCTAGGGTTTTAGCCATTACGATCTCGTGGTAGATCAACTCTTGTAATACTCATATCCATCAAGATCAATCAAGCAGGAAGTAGGGTATTACCTCCATAGAGAGGACCCGGACCTGGGTAAACATTGTGTCCCCTGTCTCCTGTTACCATCGACCTTAGACGCACAGTTCGGGACCCCCTACCCGAGATCCGCCGGTTTTGACACCGGCACATTGCACCATGACCATCGCCGAGGCCCGTGCCCAATACATGGACATGGTGAGGCAGAAGCGTCAGGAGCAGTTCCGGGAGGCGCAGGCCGATGCCGCCTACAACCACCATCTCCTCCAGTAGCACCTACAGGCGGAGGAGCAGATCGAAGCGGAGCGGGCGGAGCAAGAGGCGCTGCTTGACTCGTACCGCTCCGCCCGGAAGAGCCGCCTCGCGCGCTGGCAGTACTGTATGCGGGTGGCGGAGGTTGCGACCGCCTACAAAGAGGGCAATGAAGCGGGTGAGGTGCTGTTTGGCGAGACCGAGGACGAGGCGGAGGAAAATGCCAGCCCCGCCGAGTCCACGCTCCGCTGGCGTCGACGAGGCCCCATCGCGCCAACAACGAGGCAAAGGACACCGCCGGCTCCGCCGTTGCCCCGCCCCGCCGGCACCGAGGCGGAGGATTTCGCCGGCTTTCGGCGAGGCCCTACTCCGCCGAGGCCCCGCCCCGTCAACAACAAGGCAGAGGACATCGCCGGCTCCGCCATGGCCCCACCCCGCCGGCACCGAGGCGGAGGACTTCACCGGCTTTGGAGAGGCCCCGCCCCGCCCCGCCAACAATGAGGTAGAGGACATCGCCGGCTCAGCCGAGGCCCCGCCCTGCCGGCAACGAGGGGAGGATTTCCCCTGCTCTGTCGAGGCGCCGCCCCGCCAGCAACAAGACAGAGGACATCGCCGGCTCCGTCGAGGCCTCGCCCACTGCCAACGAGGCTGCGCCACACAGAAAACGAGGAAGAGTAGAACACGGTAGGTCGCCGCCGCTTGGGTCCAAGTAAGGCCACCGTACCTACCCTCCGGTTGAAGCCAAGCTAGGCGGGTTGACCATTGACGGCCGATTAGCTTCTTGGCGGTGACGTGGAGTCAGAGAGCTGTGTTGGAGAAGGACGCTGCTTCAGTTACTTAACTGCAGGTGCAGTTGGGTCATTGACACGTGGGCCCAACAGGCATCTAGGCCACATGTCAGTTATGCAACTGCACCTGCAGTTAAGTCACTTAAGCTCAGTCCGCTGGAGAAGAAGCTTCTGTTCGGCTCAGCCGAACACGGGTGGGTAGCTTCGGTTAATTAATTATGCCTCCAACACACCCCTTTTTAGTTGAAGAATGTATGAAATGTAATGAAATCCAGCATGTTTATATGAAATCTGACTGTGTATGAATGAATTTAGTTCGATTAGTTCGAATTCTTGTATCACTGACATTGGATGAACATGCAAAAGAATGCGTACTAGCATTATTACCAGGGTGATCACCTCGTTTGCAGCAGTTTCACACGTACTCCCTCCGCTCCTTTTTAGTTTGCATATAAGTTTTGTCTGAAGTCAAAGTATCTCTACTTTGACCAATCTTATAGAAAAAAGTATGAACATTCACAATGTAAAATCAACTGATTTGAAAGGAATCTAATATGCGAAGTAAAAAAGTAATAGAGGGAGTACAAAGAGTTTGAGCAGCTTTTTAGCGTTCCTGTACATTGCAATCAAACACACATGCCTGGAAATTCATAGAGAACATTTAAAACAATTGATGATTATGCATCTCAGCGATTCACATGTCAGAGCCAATATTTACTTCACAACTAAAGCATAAAGAAAAATTGATCGATGCTGCTGACAGCAAAGGGCGTCCCATTGAAAAATATCAAATGCATGTCTTCTTGCCTCAATGAGCAAAATTTGACATGGTTGTCCCATTCCAAAATGTCAAATGCGTGTTGTTTTGCGTACATCAATGAACAAACTTTGACAAGGTTTTCCCATTCCAAAATATCAAATGCGTACGATTGTGGAATGGGCAGGGTTTGCCATCAGTTCGGACATTGACATGGCACCTCATGCTAAATAAACCAGATGTTCTTTTTGTGCAGTTCCACCAAAATCAACCAAATTTGCGCGTAGATTGTATGATTTCGCCTTTATATGTTGCAACGCCTTGAACATATCGGCACCTCCATTCTTGTGGTGGAAATGAATGATTCGATGTATTCATGATCATTTCGTGCAGTTCCCATCGAAATCAAGCTGAGCACCCCTGCTTGCACAAATACAAAAAAGTGATTAGTATAAAGCAAACTTTACTATGAAACAGGCAACCTACATGATCCATGCAGAGCACACATTTAAAAAGATGGAACTCACTGGAAGGAATCCTAACATAACATTGTATTGGCCATCACAACAACAAAGATGGAGATCCGTGAGTCCTTCTAAGATGAAGTTAGTTTGTTCTTGTGGGCAATAATGTAACCATCCTTCAACTGCTCCCTTCTTAAGAAGAGAGTGTTGGCTTCTTTATCCTGGCATAATCGGAACTAGGCACTTCATGTAATCCATATTATTCTTCAGAGGAGGATGATCCTGTTGTGCAAAGACAAGAGGACAACTAAATGTTAGCATCCCTGTTTGCTCGAAAAAAAGGAAAGGAAATATTTAAAACAGCACAGATGAAGCACTTCTCAAGGACAATACCACTTTCTCGTGACAGTATCTAAACAGTAGCACAACACCAATAAAGATTACAAAGCTCAATCATATGGATGAAATCCATGGCCGAGTACCAACCTTTGTCAGGAGGCTTATTGTGTAGAGCATACAGATCAAGAACTTCTCTGGAACCATCTGTTGTTATCTACTGTGGTTGCCATGCTTACTATATACTCCTTGATTAGTTTAATGTTTCCAACATCTTCTTGTGCAGTTCCACTAAAATATATGTTATCTTCAAAGAAGATCCCTGATTGCACAAGTAGAGATAATTACATATTACATTAAGAGTGGCATCAAATCAGTGGCAAAACAATTGCTCGTTCCAGCCATAGCAATAAATTAAGATGCAAAACTATATCATTACTTGTGTCATCACAGTTCTAGTGCTTCATTACAACACTGGGAGTTGATTTTTGTTTTTCTTCCTCTTGTTCTTCCCCTTCATCACTTGGTTCAATAACAGACAAGATAGGGAGCACAAGTACATCACTAAACAACGACATTAATTTTCTAATGAAAGTGGCAAAATACAGGCCAACAGTTGTGAAATATCCTTATCTTACCTCAATGGGATATTACGGTGCACATACAGATTGGAAGTCTTGTCTCCATTTGTGCAGTTCACTAAAATCAAGCAACATTACCGTATAAGTAGCACAACCTATAAAAGCACACTGCACAATCATGTGAAAGAAGGCTAGTACTGACCTCTCATGACGTGGAATTCAAACAACTCACAAGAAGAAGATCTGAAACAAATTTGCCAACACAGATAGGAAGTCAGATCTCCTCTTGTGCAGTTCCACTAAGATCAAGCAATCAAGCAACGTTGTCGTTGTGGCATTTTGGTTGAACTGCACAAAACACTCTTAAAACAAAAGTGTTTTGTGCAGTGCAACAAAAGGTCACCATAGCAACGAGGTGAAGTAGATAACCCTGTCTACACATAGGTGCAAAGGAAACAACTAGTGGTCAATAACGGTGGATGACACAGAAGCCAACAAAAAGAAGCATCTAACTTATCTAAATGGGAAAGAAAGCAAGACAGTAGCATTTCTCAAACGGTGGCATTGATTCATATTAACTGAGAGATTATATTAACAATAAAATTCGTTAAACATGTAATTTGCTTTTAACTGTGGCACTGCTTCAATTTTCCAGCGGCATTATTAGAGAGTGTTTGTTTACATGGACTTTTTGGTGTAGGGACTAACAAAAGTCCCTTTTAATCCCATCTAAACCAAACAGGAGGGACTTTTAGGGACTAAAAGTGGGCATTTGGGACTAAAGAAAGAAGACCCTGAGGGAGAGTCTTTTTGGGACTTTTTCCAACAGTTGCCCCTGCCCCGCATCGCACCTTATCTCTATTATTAGTTCATTACTAGGGGTAACATGGTCTTTTTAGCATGTCATTTAATAACCTCTAGTCCATGTTTAGTCCCTGGAACCAAGCAGGTAGGGACTAGGGACTTTTTAGTAACTCCTAGGACTTTTTAACCAAACAGGGCCTTAGATTAACAACAAGTAAATTGTTGCACGGGACAGTGGATGCACCAGCACCATGTGCATCTACTGATGTATAAAGGGGTGATGCACAATCTGTTGCAATAAAGAACAAACAACCAAGGAGCATATTTGTGTTGGTCCCAGTTTTGTTATCTTTAGACACCTTTCCCTATGTGAGGGCAGCAAATCTAGTCCTGCTCAAACTCTATAGCCTTGTCCCCCAAAACAAAAAGATCAATTCGTTACAGATGTGCATACTAAGTTTGTCATTTTTTTCCTTTTCGACCAACGTAGGTGCTGGATAGCCATTCTGTACTACTCTCCCCCTTCCTTTCCTCTTTGAACCACGTCCTAGATTCATGCTATACAACTTTCCCCACTACTTTCCCCCTTCCTTTCCTCTTTGAACCACGTCCTAGATTCATGTTATACAACTTTCCCCACTACTTTCCTGTTTGCTCCAACACCTAGATTCGAGTGCAGAAGTGAAAAAATCCCACATGCAGCTAGAGCAATGCATGTGGAATAAGTAAATTATACCTTAAGGTTCTCGGGGTGTGGCTCAGTGGGAGCCAGAGGCCGATCTGCCCACACTATGTACGCCAGCAAGGAAGAAGGGGTCGAAGGCCCTCCCGCACCGCCACTGGGTGAAAGAGAACAACTACGCCGGTAGTGGATTCCCTCCCTCGCCGACGGCGACAGCGATAAGCCTCCTTCCCTTCCCGGCTGATGGATCCTGCCGGCTCTTTGACCAGCAGTGACGGGAGAGAGAGAGAGAGAGAGAGGCCAACAAAGTCTTGTTTAGATCTGGAGAGGGTGAGAGAGTGTGAAGAGAGCAACTACAAGTGCTGAGGCTCCAGCGTGTATATATATAGTGGAGAGAGAGTGTGAAGAGTACAAACCCTAGAGAACAAGCGCCGAGGCTGCAGCGTATATAGATGGAGTTGTTTTCTTTTTCTCTCCATAAATATCGTTTTAAATTGTGCACAAAACGAAACTCTTTATTTAATGTAGTGAAGAAAAATACTAGGGGCAATGCTAATACATGAAGAAAATTTAACGCTCGAAGGAGTCAACTCGCAATTAACGATGGACGCCTCCCGGTCGCACTTACTAACGTTCACATGTGGTACACAACCCTCCGAAGTGAACAACAACTGAACCACACATGGTCAAAATATCGGAAAGGTGGGTTGCACCATCCTCCAATTTTAAATATTTTGGGCACTTGTATTCGGCCTAAGTCGGTGTGCCACCGTATGTACTAAGGGTTACAGCGGGTCCTAGGAAGCTAGGGCGTATTGAGAGTAATTGCCATGGCGTTATTTGTAGGGTCACTTGCAAATTGTGAAACTCTATTCTCCTCTTATTTAGTGGATGAGGCAAATCTTTTGCCTCCGTTTTGGAAAAATAAACGAGAAATTCAATTTTATTATTTAGTTTGTACACTTTGCTCTCTTCCAATAATTTTGGGCACTTGTATTCGACCTAAGTCAGTGTGCCACCGTATCTCATACTACTCCCTCGTCTAGGTGTAAGTCATGTTAGAAGGTCTAGCGGGACCAAGGTGCAAGCAGATTGGAGGAGAAGGAGAAACTTGATCGGTCCTTCCTCCAATCAAAGCCCTGATTTCTGTCTCTAAACACAACAATTAATCACAACAATTAAGAGATGTCGTTTTAGCTACCATGAAGGGCAAAGTATTAACTCGCATGCAAGCCGACTTTGATTTCTTGATTGATCAACGCGTAGTTGCGCTCCATGCATTGGGTTTCCGGGGGAGATAACAAGGCAGAGTAAGTAACAACGCTCGCTAGCAACGAGGCTAGGAGGGTATTGAGATGCGAAGTTAATGGATGACGCCTAAACATTTTGGGAATATCTGATTTTCGTAAGATGACTTAACACCTAGACGGAGGGAGTACTACTCCTCAGTCCAGGTTTGATGGAATATTTGTCACCTCTTCTCTTCTTGTACGCACTCCATTTGTATCTCACTTCCTGTGGCTTCGCACTCGCACGATATTCTTATTCTATGAACCTTGTGTGTGTGTTTAACAGCGTGTGTGTGTTAGAGAGAGCGACACATCGACCTACTCCTCCAGAGAGATGGTGTGTAGTGTACGATTTAGCCACGAGAGTCGGTGCATCCTCTCGTTTCCGGGCGTCCGGTCGGGACAGCTGCCACGCCCGCTCTTGACCAGCTGGCCCACCCAAAGCCCCTCCATCGCCCGCGCGCACTTCCGGCCCAAAACGGTCAGCGCCGCTCCAAAGAGTCGGTGCCGCATTCATGCCTGGGCAGAGCGCACGCGACCTCTCACTGGCGCCTGCGTTGAAGGGAGAAGCGGATTCAAGAGTGATGGTTGCTTCGTCCGTCCAACTTACTGCTGGGTCTATGTGATTTGACGGCTCATTGGTCATTATTACTGAGGTGGCACGACTGCTGGATGTCCCACGCTTCGGCGAAAGGAGGTACTAGATTACAATTTTCTCCATTCTTATAGCGGAGGAGTGCAAAAGTAGTGATAACACACAGGCTCAGTGATTACATGGCCCTTCTCACACAATCACCATATTTTCTGGACACCGTGCGACACCTAACTCTTTACATTGTAGTATAGTATGTACTGTAATTTCTCAGCAAGATAAATTTGTACAATGCTATGAAGCTTCCAGCTTCTGGTTCATGTATCTTGCGTCCAAGGTTGCCCTGTTGCAACATTTCATCAAATACAAAGGAGATTAACATGCATGCTATTGCATCTCAATGATTGACAGATCATAGTCAATATGTACTCCCTCTGTTCCAAAATAAGTGTCTCAACTTTATGTAAACTTTAGTACAAAGTTAAGTGTCTCAACTTTATGTGAACTTTAGTACAAAGTTGTACTACTACTAAAGTTGACACTTATTTTGGAATAGAGAAAGCTAAAGAAAAAATGATCCATGCAGTCCCTAGCCCTTGAACCCTAAACCCTAAACTTTAGTTTAAAGTTAAGTGTCTCAAATTTATGTAAACTTTAGTACAAAGTTGTACTACTACTAAAGTTGACACTTATTTTGGAACAGAGACAGCTAAAGAAAAAATGATCCATGCAGTCCCTAGCCCTTGAACCCTAAACCCTAACCAGGCTTTAATTTGCTGGCGATGTTGAAGCTTCCAAAGAAGTGAAGTTTGCAACCCTTTGACCATCGGATCATTTTGTGCAGTTTCACTAAAATCGAGATGAGCATCCCTGTGGCAAAGAAATTGAAGAAGCGTGATTAGAATAATATTACTGGGACTAGTTGATGAGATATAAACTCATCACAAATACAGTAGAAGCCAGTAGAGGTATGTGCGGGGCAAAGAAGTAGAGAAATATCCACATGGAGCGATGTGGGCAGCTGGGGCAGTGGTGCAAGCCGGTTGTAAGGAAGTTGTACCTGAGGGATGTCGGGATGTAGCTCAACCTAGAGGAGGGGGGCGGGAGGTGGCAACTTCCCACGTCGCGGCAGTGAGCAAGGGACGAAGGCAACCTCACCGGCTTTGTGAGAGAGAACGGGGGACCCCTGATTGGGACATGCCGACAGTGGGTTTTCACCGCCGGCGACGGCGACTGCATCTACACAAAGCATCCACCCCTTCCCCCGGCGGACGTGATCCACCCGGATGTTAGAGATGTGGCCACGATCATTTTGTGCGAGAGAGTGTGAAGAGAGCAACCCCAGCAAGCAACCGTGTAGGCTCGTCCTGGCTATGTATATAGTGGAGAGGTCTCCTTTTCTCTCCATATGAACCTATTTGTATTGCGTACGTGCCACTGAACAAAAAAACTTTATTTATAAATGATGCGGCACCGTTCATGCGCGGTTCCCGACCCTCCATTATTTATAAGTGAGTAACTACTACTAGACGCGTCAAATTATCACGTGGGCCGCATCATCTTACAGAAATGAGCTCCACCGTGTCACGTGTGTGGTTGGGGTAGATGCAAAAGACGCAAAGAGTGCTACTAGTACTACGTGTGTGGGTGTGTGCACCTCTTCTCTTTGAGCATGATTATTAAAAGTATAGCCCACTACTGTACCACGCGGTTATTATATATGGGCAAAGAGTATAGGCAGTAATAATGACTAATAAGCCGTCAAATCATGAGGCCCACCTTTCTCTATGTTTGACCGAGGAAGCAGCCATCATTTCACTCCTCGTTGAATATCCATCCACTGCTACCTCCGCAAATAAATAAAAATCCGCTTCTACCTCCGTAGCATGGTTAATAATATAGCCATGTCAATCACGACGTAGAAATATCATTCATTGATACAATAGGGCTGGATCTAAGGCTGGTGATTTTTGTACTTTGTCTCTTTCTCTTTTTGTCTCATTTACTCATTTTACATAGGAGAACATGTAGAGGATGGCTATTCCTTTTAATGGGACTTCTTCATGGGGTTTAAGACTAAGCAGCTCCGAATTATGCCCACTGCCCACCACTCTGAATCGTGCCATCTATGATAGGGAGTACTCCCATTGCAATAATGAGGCCCACTAGGTCTAGCACGTCCTGTAAGAAGAGACTGTCACGCAAAACATACATCTTGTTGCCTTCTTCCTCATAAAGTACGTACCACTGGTACTACTACTACTACTACTCATTCTCCTACAAACCTTGCGCTTGGCATCTCCAAAATATTAACCTTGCGCTTGGCTCTTCTCCTCTTTGGGAAATCGAGCAATAATGGTACTGCAGTATATATCGTTCTGGCTATCTTAGACCGAATGAATTGTTGCACATCCACCACGTGGGCGAGGGTCGAGCGAGGGTCAAGGGGCGAGGGGCGAGCGAGAGTGTGTACTATTACGTTCGTTTCAATATGGACTACATACGAAGCAAAATGAGTGAATCTACACTCTAAACTACGTCTATATACATCAGTGTTTGGAGTATGTACTGGTAGTTCATATTCAAATCTACTAAAAGACATATATTTCAAACAATATGATAATCTCTCTAACAAAGGTAGGGACGAGGAGTAAACGGAGGGAGTAGTAAAATTTTCTCCTCGTCCTGCGAGCCACCATGCGGGTGGGCGAGGGAGCGGGCGTAAGGCGTAGTAAGCAAGCTTCACCTCGTCCTGTGAGCCATCGCGCCCGTGGGTGGGGGATACGGCGTACTATGCAAGCTTCTCCTCGTTTTGCGAGTTGATGGGACACATCAAAAGTAATACGTATAGAGCATCTCCAGTGTATAGAGCCTTGCCTCTAAGGTAGGCCCCACATGGTTTGGCTCTTTTTTAACATAACGCGTCAAGTTGCAATTTTTTGTTCACCCGTGGTACACAATCCTCCATCAAGTGGACAACCAGTACATGTGTCAAATTACCATGTGGGCTTCCTTTTCGTACAGAAATGAGCTCCACCGTGTACCCGTGCGGGTGTGGTTGGAAAAGAGACGGGAGTACGTGCGCCGTGCGTGCACCTCTTCTCTTCGTGCACATCCCCCACCTATGTGTGTGTGTGTGAGAGAGATACAAACCTAGACAGGTCGCGTGTGCGTTTGTGAGTGTTTTTTGTTGGGGGCGTGATTTCGTGAATGTATTTGTGGGAATATGTGTCGATGATATCTCAAACAAAAATTTGACACATGCAATGTGTGTGAAATAGAGGCCTATCTATATCATATATAGAGGGGGTGATCCACGAGAAGAGAGGGAGGGGTCATAGATATCGATAGAGTCGAAGATAGGATCAAGTGGGTGGGTGCGAGATCGATGAAGAGAGCCATCGAAATTGTGGGTGTGCAAGTCAAAGATATAGGGCGACTGACCTACCGGAACATCAGAGGGCACAGGGAATGTTTCTGTGTGGTAGGGAGACATGACTAGAGCGCTCAATGTATCGGTGTGTGGGGGGGGAGGCAGAGACCTAACTAGAGAGATAGGTCGACTCGTATATGTGTTGCGAAGGAGAGACCTAGCTATGTCTTGAGGGAGATCGGTCGACATCCATACATAAGTGAAGGACGGGAAATAGGTCGGGACAGATCGAGAGAGAGAGGGAGGGAGAGAGGGAGGGAGGGAGAGGGGTGGAGTGCTGGATGGGTGATGGAGTTGCTTCTCGAAGATGGTGGGAGAGGCCTACTAGACAAACTGATGGTAGAACTGCAATATTATCAATAAGAGTGGGGATGTGTTTCTGTGTGTGCGTGTGCATGATAGATGTGTCGGGACGCATGGATGGATGATGAAGGGGGACCATGTGTTTGGTAAGCAGACCTAACTAGATCGGTAGATCAAGTGTTGTTTGTCGGAGGAAGGGAGAGACATCACTAATGAGGTAGATCGATCGACGCGTGGGGAGTTATAACGACCTAGCTAGCTATATGTATAGCGGGAGATCGGTGAGTGTACATCCATTTGTTAGAGGCCTACTAGCTAGATAGGGGGAGGAGTGTGCGATTGTGAGATCGATGAAAAGAGGGACGAGAGTTTACACGTGTGTGGGACCGTATGAGAGACACGAGGCATGGACGCAGAAAGGAGGAGATGGAAGGTGCGTGTGTATGTTGTAGGCAGACATTGCTGGAGAGGTTTATAGGTCGGTGTGTGTCCGAAAGGAGTTGTGCAGACCGTGGGAGAATGACCAAAAGAAAAAAATGAATGTGCGCGATGGATAGAATGTTGAGAGAGGGGGAGGGCGAGGAGGGCGTGTGCATGCATGAGATAAAGTTAGTGCTAGCTACAAAGGTTAGAGGATTGTGTGGGTGTAAGAGACTAACAAAGATCATAATTCGATATGAAAGTGGATTCATATATTTGAATAGGAGATCATAGTGTTATAAACATATGCATGCATGAATATAGCGGTGATACGCGTGGTGTGGTTTTGGACATGTTATACCATAATGTGATAATGCGTGGTGTTTGCAACTCACAGCTAAATATCTAACAATCTAAACCATACTATACATCGAACAATCCCACATTTTATTTGAATTTGTGATAATGTGTGGCGTTTTCATCTCACAACTAAATATCGAACAATCTAAACCATACTATATATCGAAGAATCTCACATTTTATTTGAATTTGTGGTAGTGTGTGGCATTTGCAACTCACATCTAAATACTTATAGGCGTAGGGGCGGGGCACCATACATTATGTGATAAACACATTATACATATGAGACGTGGTTTAGATTATGAAGATCTAGCTAGAGCTTGAAGTGTACTGTGATTTGAAATCAACATAAAGTGGATTCAAAAAATCGAGTTCGAGTTCATATAGTACACATAGTTCATATCTAAATCGACAGTAATCATGTGGTGTGCTGTGAAGATAATACACAAATGATGGTTTAGTTTGACAATAATGATGATTGTAGATCTTATTAAAATAGAGAACCGAATTCAAATGGTTTAACTTCACAACAATCATGATTGTAGATCTTATTCAAATAGAGAAACGAATTCAAATTTAGTTCATATTGAAGCGGTAGTATATATGTTTGGAATGCACTAAAATGTTCATTCGAGTAGCAGGTTGCATGCATTATACATGTAGCAAAATATTTTAATTGAACATAACATGAATTCAATGTTTTGAATGGCATTTGTAGTGCGAATTGATTTGGTACACTACATGGGACTAGACTCTCTTGTGTGGTGCAAATTGATTTCTTTTTGTTTTTTCGTCGACGGAAGTGTGAATTGATTTGGTACAGTACACGTTAGGCTTGTCCGGAAATTTCAACCAGCACCTTTTTACCCCGAAATATTTAAGATATATCTTTGTCTCGCTGTGGTCCGAAAACTCCCGCCATCTCAACCCACGCCTTGCTATCCCAAAATTACAACGCGCGCGAAAACTCCCACCTCCTGCGAAATCCCGACACGCGAAATGCCTGTGATACCCCTGAACCGAAACAACCGCCTAGCTCAAATCGGTGGGGGTACTTTCGTAACTTACCCCAAATTTTAGACAAGCGCGTCCCTAAGCCATGGTTCCCCCCTCCCATCTCATCCGCCCACCCATCCGTACATCGAGGCCCTGAAAACCCGCGAAGCCCCACACCTCCTCCGTCCGCCACCAAGTCGGAGCCTCTTCCCTGATGACGTCATCCACAACAACACCTCGACGTCCCTCATCCATCGTACCGGATGAGGATCCATCATCGATCTCGTCGTCCCGCCGGTTCAGCCACCCCCGTCCTCCACCTCCAAGGAGCTGCCACGACGTTCCCCTCGTCTTTCGTGCCACCTCCATTCCCACACAGCCATCTTCACCTGCACCACCGGAAGAGCAGCATCATCACCGTTTCCTCGGATGAAGCTGAGGCCTAATCGGCACCACCAAAGAGGTTGTACACTAATCGCCGCATTTTCTTCTTGATTCGATCTCATAGTGCTGCCGGCGCTCGGTCCCGAGCCGACATGGCGCGGCTCATCCACAGCGGCGTCGCCGGCCACTTCCTCCACGGCGTCACTCCCTCGGCGGCGACGTCCACATTAGTAGGAGCTGCTGCTGCTTTGGCTCTCACTCGCACTGCTGCTCTGCTCTTGGTCTTGGTCCCCCGCCTGGTCTGCTCTTGCTCTTGCTTGCGCTGCTGCTCTACTCTTGCGCGCGCTGCTGTTGCTCTACTCTTGCGCGCGCTGCTACTGCACGAGCAGCAGATACTGCTCTCCCTCGAGCCCCTGCAGCTACTACCCGAGATGCTGCGACAGGACCAGCTACCCCAGCACTCGCACGCGCTGCTGCTCCGGGCACTGCTGCTACTGCTTTTCTGCTACTAGTGCGTTCAGTTTCGACAGTAAAATTCAGTTTCGACACCAAATTCTGTTTCGACAGTTAAATTCAGTTTCGGCAGTTAAATTCAGTTTCGGCAGTTAAGTTCAGAGATGAGCGACTGGTGTATTTTACGTCTAGCACTTTGTGGTTATGTATTTTACGTCATCTATTGCAGATGCTATTAGAATTCCACTCGGGTTAACATTGTCTTTCTTGTCCTGCTTCAGCCTCGCCATCGTACAACTCACTGGAGCTACTCCAACGACGAAACCCTCCATCACAGCGGAGCAGTACCCCAGGCTCCATCTCTAGATGCCTAAGATCTTCTTCCCCTCCTCCAACAGCCAAATCAGCCGGAGCATCCTCACCGACCAACCAATCATGCTGAGATCGACATGGTTTCGCCAAAGAGGTTGTACACTTGTTGCATCGCTTTTTTACTCTACATGATATATATATATATATATATATTGTCCACTGAGCACACGTAGTAACGTGAAATACGGTTAGTTTCTCCTACTATATGACAAGCAATGAGGTACCAGGCAACTTAGCTATCCGTGATGGACTCTCTTGAACGCCATCATTATTTATCTCTGCGCGTTTGAGCTGTGCATTTGTAGATGGGCCTGAGAGTTGAGCTAGTAGGGCAGTGGCCTGGGTCCAAAGTAGTAGAAGTAGCACAGGAACATTTTTTGAGTTTAGGCTTTTCCCTGCTCATGCCTGCCTACTAGAATCACCAGTGCTTGAAAGGAAAATTGAAGGAAAAACATAGGAATTGGAAAATTTCCTATGGTACTACTATTCATGCATTTGGTTCAAAGGAATGGAGCAAAGGAAAAATGTAGGATTTGTTCCTTTAGTGTCTCCTTGAAAGAAAAACCATAGGAATTTCAATATCCACTTGTCCTCCTTTTCAAATTCCTATTCATGAAGCACAAGACTAAGAGATAGTAGAATAATAGCATTATAACCGTACATTTTCTTGTGGTTTGACTTAATCTCACCATGCTTCTTTGCATCGTGTGATCTTCCAATTCTTGTGAACCAAACACCCAGATTGGCAGAAATCCTGTGTTTTTAAATTCTTTGTTTTGCACGTGCATTCCTATCCTATTACTGTGTATTTCCTATCCCTGTGTTGTTAGAGTCCTCCAATTCAAACGAGCCCTTACAGAATTACTTCTCTTACAGATAGTTGTCAAAGAAAACCTTCTGTGGTTTGTCCCACTCCTACTGCGTCGTCGTCCACCCCAGCTCAGCTGCTCCAATGACAGAAGGTGTCGGTGTACAAAAGTAGGGGCCTTTCTTTACCCCTTTACTTGTGCATGGGCAGTCGTAGCCGCACCTACGGCCGTGCTTGGCGGGGCAGAGGAAGGAAAGGTATGAGACTGCTAAGGCAGCACTCAAGCCAGGGGCATGAAGAGCAAAGGGGCAAGATGGATTTCGCCCGGCAACACCCTTGCCGGGGCGGCCTACACAGCCCCGGCAAGAGCCTTGCCGGGGCGACTTGCCCAAACACCAGCAAGGCCGCCACCCTTGAGCCTAGGAGTCCTCACACCATCGACAACATCAAGACCAAGGCTCAGGGGGCGCCTGCATGGTGGAATGCAGATATTTGTCAAGACCAAAGGCCTGCGAATCTACATGTGAGAACCAGAAGATGAAGACCCCCGGCAAGATCCTTGTCGGGCACTGACGAAGACCCCCAGCAATATCCTTGCCGGAGATAGACGAAGACCCCCGGTAAGATCCTTTCCGGGGACGGCCACGAGACCCCTGGCAAGACCCTTGCTAGGGGCATTTGTGGGGCCGAGGCCAGGCCCGCACCTGCCAAAGCTTCACTGCCCCGCGCCCGTTCCGACGCGGCAACCAGCCTGCCAACGAGGCAAGCGCCTGCATGGCGGCGTGCAACTTCTAGGCCAACTAGCCAAGCACCTGCGTGGTGGCATGCAGATCTTCGTGAAGACCCTGCCACCGCACCAACACAGCAACCAGCCAGCCAGCGTGGCGATGCATGCCTCGTCAGCTTGGACGCACATCGGAGCAAGATGAGGCGGCGACGGACGAGACGAGCCTTGTTGTCGTTACTGATAAAGCAAAGAGGGCATGTAGGCAGTGCATTAAATGCGTTTGTCCTACGGTGCCAGGCGATAGACTTGTACACTGTAGATACTTTCCACCTCCTGTGTGCCACTGTGGCGACCTCTTTGACATATAAAAGGAGGCCCGAGGCGTACTGAGGAAGGATTCGGACTTTTTGGACTGGGCATGCACCGCAGCTAGTTCAAGAGCTCAAGAACACCAAATAAACAGAGACAAGCAGGACTAGGGTATTACGCATCGTTTGCGGCCCGAACCTGGGTAAAAATCCCCTCACGCTGATCGATAGACCTGCTCTTTGCGCAGCTCCACGCCCCGCCAACCGTAGAAGGGATCCCCTGGGATCCCATAGGTGTCGTTTTCCCCGACATCTTGAAGTGGCCCAGCACGCCTATCATTTTTTACACCGAGGATCACCCTGATCGCACAACTGCGGTCGGGTGTTTGCTGTTGTTGGTTTCACCAACAATACGCAACCTCAAGGTGATGAAAGTGCTAGTTGACGGTGGGGGCCGGTCTGAACTTGATCTCGCCCGCCGTGATCGAGAGGCTACAAATCCCCGATGGAGATCTCGAGGAGCCGGGCACGTTTCAAGGGGTAAACCCGGGTAGGAGTCATCGGAAGGGTAAGATCACGTTGCCCGTTACATTTGGGGGCGAGCTGAACAATAGGACGGAGAAGATTGTTTTTTATGTTGCCAAGATCCCCTTGCCCTATAATGGGATCCTCGGCCGCCCAGCACTGGCCAAGTTTATGGCGGCATCACATTACGCCTACAACATGTTGAACATGCCCGGGCCAATGAGCATCATCACCATCCCCTCTGACAGGAAAGACGCACTCATCTGTGCCGACCAGCTTTACCGAGAGGCAGTTGCAGCAGCTGTCGCCAAGGCACTTGTTCCCGCCGCTGAGATCCCGAGAGGGAAGAAAACCGGCAAGGCCTCTGCCCCTACCGGCAAGGCCCCTTCCGGCAAGACTTCTGATCCCGGCATGGACTCCTGCACCCCCTCCGGCAAACGCGCCTCTTTGGAGCTCCGCGTTCCCGTTGAGGATGTGCCAGAGAGCTCCGCCAGCGGGAGCAAGAGGTCCAAGGTGGCCCCACCAGTAACCAAGAAGGTCCTCGTCAGGGAGGATGGCACGGTGGAGCTTTTACCATAAGCTCCACCCTTGACAGCAAATAGGAAAGTGCGCTCGTCGCCTTCCTGCGGTCGAATGTCGATGTGTTTGCATGGAAAGCATCCGACATCCCCGACGTTCCTAGGGAGGTGATTGAGCACCACCTTGCTGTCTGTCCCCATGCGCGGCCCGTCAAGCAGAAGGTCAGGAAGCAAGCTTTGGAACGACAAGAGTTCCTCATCAAGGAGATCAGGAAGTTGGAGGCGGCAGGCTTGGTCAGAGGAGTGCTCCACCCCATGTGGTTGGCCAATCTAGTGGTGGTGCATAAGGCAAATGGGAAATGGAGGCTGTGTTTTGACTATACATATATCAATAAAGCATGTCCGAAGGATCCTTTCCCTCTGCCACGCATTGACCAGATAGTAGACTCCACTGCCGGGTGTGACCTGCTGTCGTTCCTCGACGCGTACTCAGGATACCATCAGATATTCATGATGAAGGAAGACGAAGAAAAGACTGCGTTCATCACCCCATGTGCTACGTACTATTTTGTACGGATGCCTTTCAGGTTGAAAAGCGCTGGTTCGACCTTCGCCCGAGCTGTCCAAATTGGTTTTGAGCCCCAGCTGCATAGAAATATGGAAGCTTATATGGATGATATAGTGGTCAAAACCAAGGACAAGGCCACGCTCATGCAGGATCTGGAGGGAACATTTGCAAACCTGTGCAAGATCAACCTCAAGGTCAACCCAGAGAAGTGCGTGTTCGGCATCCCATCCGGCAAGCTTCTTGGGTTCTTTGTGTCTCAACGCGGAATCGAAGCAAATCCCGACAAGATCAAAGCAATTGAGCAGATTGAGGCACAAAGATGGGTCAAGGAGGTCCGTAGGCTCGCCGGCTGCGTTGCTGCTCTAAGTAGGTTCATCTCTAAATCCGCTGAGCGCGCCCTCCCCTTCTTCAAAGTTTGGAAAAAGGCGGGTCCAATGAAATGGACTCCGGAGGCAGAGGCAGTGCTGCAAGATTTGAAGAGGCACCTCTCCTCCACGCCAATACTAGTTGCGCCTAAACCACAAGAGCTGTTGCTGCTATATCTAGCGACAACGAATCAAGTGGTCAGTGCTGCACTAGTGGCATAGAGAGAATTTGAGGAAGAAGCAGCGGTAGCGGCGGAGCCATCGGATGATGGGCCGGATCTCACCCAGGCAGGGCCTGATACCGGTAGGAGGGAACCCCTGGCAAAGCCTAGTCCCGGCAAGACAGAGTCTGTGCAAGTGGGCGACGGCAGGATGGAACCCCCGGCAAAGACTGGTCCCGGCAAGACAGAGTCTGCGCAAGTGGGCGAAGTCGAACAAAAGAAGAAGGTGATGCTGCACCCAGTTTATTTTGTCAGTTCCCTCTTGCAGAGGGCTAGATCAAGATATTATGGTATACAGAAGCTACTTTTCGGCCTCCTTATGGCCTCTAGAAAGCTGCGTCACTATTTCCAAGCACATGAGACCATCGTCGTCACCCGCCTTCCTTTGCAACGAATCTTGCACAACCCGAATGCAACTGGGAGGATTGTGGAGTGGGCGTTGGAACTATCAAGCTTTGGCCTCAAGTTTGAAAGTACTTCAAAGATCAAGAGCCGAGCCTTGGCAGAGTTCATAGTAGAATGGACCTCAACGCCCGACGAAGAGATTCAAGAGACCACCCATCCCGGCAAGGAGACGAGCTGTGACTGGTTATGTACTTTGATGGAGCTTTCTCGCTGCAGGGTGCTGGTGCCAGCGTGCTACTCGTCGCACCCACCGGAGAGCGCCTCAAGTATTAAGTCCAAATGCACTTTCCCTGGGAAAATCCGACGAACAACACGGCAGAGTACGAGGGATTGCTTGCCGGTCTCAGGATCGCTACAGACCTCGGAATCAGGAAGGTCATCATCAAGGGTGATTCGCAGCTTGTCGTCAAGAAAGTTAACAAGGATTACTAGAGCCCGTTGATGGAGGCGTATGTGGATGAAGTGAGGAAGTTGGAGGAGCATTTTGACGGTCTACAAGCAGAGCATGTTCCCCGAGCAGAGAACAGCATTGCCAATGACTTGCCGAAGCGCGCTGCCCTCAAGTTGCCTATGGAACTAGGTACCTTTGTGCTTCAATTAACTCAACCATCCGTTGAGCCATCAGTAGGACAGAACAAGCGAAGGAAGGCAGACCCCGGCAAGTACTTTCCCACTGAGCTCCCAGGAGCCGCCGGCAAAGAAGCTGCCGGGTACCCCAAGCTTGCCGGGGAGCAGTAACCTCCGGCAGGGGCCCAAGCCCTGACCGTAGAGGCAGTTGCCCCTACGGCCGAAGATGAGCCTTTAGTCCTTGCCGTCAAGCCCCAGGCTCCGGCATGGGCGCAGCACACAGTCCTTTTCCTGCAAACAGGGGAACTCCCTGAGGAACAGGAAGAAGCAGAGAAAGTAGCCCGTCGGTCCAGCATGTACCAGTTTGTGGATGATGCCCTATACAGAAGGAGACCGAACGACATGAAATTGAAGTGCATTCCTCAGGAGGACGGACTGGAGTTGTTGGCAGAGATACATGGAGGCATGTGTGGCTCCCACATAGGGTCAAGAGCCCTTGCCGGCAAAGCGTTCCGGCAAGGTTTCTTCTGGCCCACCGCTCTCCAAGATGCAACTGCACTAGTAACCAAGTGTGAAGCGTGCTAGTTCCATTCAAAGAAGCTTCATCAGCCAGCCCAAGCCCTTCAAACAATCCCTCTTTCCTGGCCATTTTTGGTCTGGGGGCTCGACATACTGGGCCCCTTTCCCCATGCTGTCGGGGGCTTTGAGTACTTGTACGTCGCGATCGACAATTTCACAAAGTGACCGAAGGTGGAACAGTGAGAAAGGTGACAGCAAAATCAGCCGTCAAGTTCTTCAAGGGACTAGTCTACCGTTTTGGTGTGCCAAATAGAGTCATCACCGACAATGGCACACAGTTCACGAGCCGCACCTTCATGCAGTATATTCAAGACCTCAGCCGCAAGGTTTGTTTTGCTCCTGTTGCTCATCCCAGAAGTAATGGCCAGGCTGAGAGGGCGAATGCAGAGGTGTTGCGAGGCCTCAAGGCCAAAAGTTTTGACAGGCTACACAAGTGCGGAAGGCGCTGGATTGATGAGTTGCCAACGGTTCTTTGGTCGATCAGAATGACACCAAATCGAGCCACTGGCCAGACACACTTTGCCCTGGTATACGGGGCAGAAGAAGTTCTCCCCACGGAACTCATATACGGGTCAACTTGAGTGCTCGCTTATGATGAGCTTGAGCAAGAGCAGTTGTGCCAAGATGATGCGACGCTCCTTGAGGAAGATCGTCTTCAGGCTGCTGTGCGAGCCGCTCGCTACCAGCAAGCCTTGCGCCGCTACCATAGCCGCAAGGTTCATGCCCGAAGCCTTGAGGAAGGCGACCTTGTTCTTCGGTGGATCCAATCCACCAAGAGTTCAAACAAGTTGACGCTGAAGTGGGAAGGCCCTTATCGGGTAATACGAGTCACCAGGCCCGGCGCAGTCCGCCTGGAGACCGAAGATGGCATTCCGGTGAGCAATTCCTGGAATATCGAACATCTTCGCAAGTTTTACCCCTAAGGCGCGGTTGCCAGGACCCCCGACAACCCCTTTTGTACTAGCCTCGCCGGCAAGGCATGTAACCCTGTGCACAGTCAGGGAAAGAAAACCCTTAGTATGTACAGTTTCCCATTGATTTCCATGTTTATGTGTATATGTATATACATGCTTGTCTAGGATATTGTACTGCTTTCTGATTTCAACAAATGTTAATGGACCGCCAAGGTTCCATCCTCCTGTCCTCTCTTCTTTCCAGCCGCGGCAAGGACGCTCAATTCCGCCAAGGGCTCGGCTCCGGCAAGAAGTTGAGAAGACTGCCCGGCACGGCGATCCCCGGCAAACCAAACAGATAAAGTTCACCTCTTGCCCATTCATGTCATAACCTGTGACTTGTGCATTAGAAAACCTCGCCACTCTCTTTTAAACTTAGGTGCTCCCATCCCTGACCTGAACGCTGCTTCGGTCAGAATGGTCGTAGTAGCCTTTGCTAAAAGGAGATTGACGAGGAGCTGGACCCTTAGTCTGTAAACCGGCAGATGTGATTCTCCGGCAGGCACGGAGGGCACCGGCAGGATAGCTTGCCGGGAGAACTCGTTTATCTGCATTAAAGAGGCATTTCTCCTCTGCATGGACGTGTCCATGCATGAGTTCCCGACAAGGCTGGTCTTTTTCATTGATATGTTGATACAAGTACGAATGTTACAGGACACAACCATGGGCTCGAGAAATTACATTATTTGGAAATTAAGATTTGGCAAGTGCCTACAAGTTAAAAGAAAGATAAGTGCCACGTGATCTCCGTTCTTGCCCCTTTCCTCTCAGGTGCGGCGGGTGAAGGCAAAGAAGAGGCGACGGGGAACGCACCGATGGAGAGCATGGCGGGGATGACCCTTGGCAAGGGGCATGGCCGAGGGAGGAGGGCGATGCAGATGATGGTGCTGCTGCCGATGGTCAGCCAGAGTCGGAATCAGCGTCCTCCCGCCCGCTACCCTCGTCGTCGTTGTCGCTGTCCTCCTTGTCACTGTCGCTCGAGGAGGAGGTTTTGTTGTTGGTGGAGCTCTCCGCATAGCACCCTAAGCGGGTTCCCGAGTGCCCGAAGACCTTGACGGAGAGAAGGCCGTTCTCCATTAATTTGAACTGGAGAATGTGCCCCTCCGACAGGCTATGAGCACGGGCAAAGGTCTTCCACCCACGGCGGAGATACATGACGTGAGGGGCGGGGAAGTCGATGTCGACCCGCATGCCGTCGTTCCCGCAGCCCCTCATGTGCAGCCTCAAGGCCTGTGGCGGGTCAAGATCCATTTCCCGAGCAAACGGGGTGGGGAGGCGGAGGTGACCACACACTGGCTTGTACATCCTGATGAAGAATTCGTGGGGCTGGTCTCCGACATGGCCCTCCATTGGGGGAAGAGCCACTGGTAGAAGCGCGGCCGGTGCGCTGCCCCGTCCTCCTCTCCCCCGAGCGCCACGGCGGCCTCGGCCTCGCCCCCTCCCTCTTCCTCTCACAGCGGGCTCTGCCGCCATGAGCTCCGGACGAGGGGGGACACGCTGTCGAGCAGAAGCCCTCGTCGCCGCCATTGGAACGCCGGCGCGCCCTCTCACCATGGTGAGTGCAAGAAAGATACCAAGCAGGAAGGAGATGAATGCAGAAGGACGTTGTCCCTCTCCCCTTTTTATAGAGGGGCTAATCTAAGGGCGGCCGCCCCACTCGACGAATCCGGCCACCAGAAGCGCAAGGAATCAGGACTTCCCTGAGGCATGGGGGACACATGGCGGACGAGCCAGAATCAAGAAGACAAGTGGGACGGCCGTTTCCCGCCCCGTGATCGTGGGGGGCGAGCGCCATAAAGGCCACGACCCGAGTCCACTTTGTAAATGGGCAGCGCCCTTGCGGCTTCCTCTTTTTTATGGGGAAGACGCGGGACGCCTCTTTACTATTCACCACAGGGTGCCGCAAGCGTGCTGCGACCATTCCACGCACGACCCCCATGTCACGCACTCAATGCGGGTCGTGGGGAAGCGCAACTGGCGAAGAGGTTACTACGGATAAAACTCTGCCACGCGTGCCCGCGCACCGTTCTGGGCCTGGCCCAACAACGCTCCGCGCTTATGTGTGGCCCAGGCCCGGGGGCTCCTGTCAGTGTACAAAAGTAGGGGCCTTTCTGTACCCCTTTACTTGTGCACGGGCAGTCATAGCCGCACCTGCGGCCATGCTTGGTGGGGCAGAGGAAGGAAAGGTATGAGACTGCCAAGGTAGCACTCAAGCCAGGGGCATGAAGAGCAAAGGGGCAAGATGGATTTCCCCCAGCAACACCCTTGCCAGGGCGGCCTACACAGCCCCGGCAAGAGCCTTGTCGGGGCGACTTGCCCAAACACCAGCAAGACCGCCAACCTTGAGCCTGGGAGTCCTGACACCATCGACAACATCAAGACCAAGGCTCAGGGGGCGCCTGCGTGGTGGCATGCAGATATTTGTCAAGACCAAAGGCCTGCGAATCTAGATGTGAGAACCAGAAGACGAAGACCCCCGGCAAGATCCTTGCCAGGGACTGACGAAGACCCCCGGCAAGATCCTTGCCGGAGACAGACGAAGACCCCTGGCAAGATCCTTGCCGGGGACGGCCACGAGACCCCGGCAAGACCCTTGCCGGGGGCATCTCCGGGGCCGAGGCCAGGCCCGCACCTGCCAAAGCTTCACTGCCCCGCGCCCGTTCCGACGCGGCAACCAGCCCGCCAACTAGGCAAGCGCCTGTGTGGCGGCGAGCAACTTCTAGGCCAACTAGCCAAGCACCTGCATGGTGGCATGCAGATCTTCGTGAAGACCCTGCCACCGCACCAGCACAGCAACCAGCCAGCCAGCATGGCACTGCATGTCGTCAGCTTGGATGCGCGCCGGAGCAAGACGAGGCGGCGACGGACGAGATGAGCCTTGTTGCCGTCCCCGATAAAGCAAAGAGGGCATGTAGGCAGCGCATTAAATGTGTTTGTCCTACGGTGCCAGGCGATAGACTTGTACATTGTAGATACTTTCCACCTCCTGTGTGCCACTGTGGCAACCCCTTTGACATATAAAAGGAGGCCCGAGGCGTACTGAGGAAGGATTCGGACTTTTGGACTGGGCATGCACCGCAGCTAGTTCAAGAGCTCAAGAACACCAAATAAACATAGACAAGCAGGACTAGGGTATTGCGCACCGTTTGCGGCCCGAACCTGGGTAAAAATCCCCTCGCGCTGATCATAGACCTGCTCTTTGCACAGCTCCATGCCCCGCCAACCATAGAAGGGATCCCCTGAGATCCCATAGGTGTCGTTTTCCCCGACAGAAGGGTCCAGCACAGCAGGGATCTGGCCTCCAGACTATCTTTCGCCGCCTCAGATCTTCTTCCCCGCCGCCGGCAGCCATGACAACTGCATTACCATCATCAACCGAGCAGATGACCTCAAGGACTACACGGGTCCGCAAGAGAGGTCGCACTCTTTCGTGTCTGCTTACGTTATGCATCACTTAATATTACATGCTACTTTATTGTCCTGTTCACCAATTAGACTCTGAGTCCGCTCCAAACTAATGGTCAAACTTGAGTTTTTAAATAGTTGTGGGGTATATATCGGGGCCGCAATCAATAGTATCTATCTACTATCTGGTTAATCTCTGGTGTCTACTATGAGTTTCATGTTGGGTGGGAAACAAACATTAAAGAAGCCATTATCTGTATTCTTTAACTGAAGCCATTATCTGCCTGCTATCATTGGTTTTGGGTCTATCCACAGTTTGCTACCATCACTCCGGATTTCTGCATGCACTCCTTACATAATCTCACTATGTTTTATTCCTATGCATGTCATTTATTGTACACAATGGAACTGAACATGTAGAGCAAAAGAGACGAGCCTTGTGTGGCAATAAAATTTCATGCAGACGTCGCTCCATGGTAGGCGCAAAGGCAGCCCCCCTCCACCCATTTCGGATTGTAATCAAGAGGAAGATAACTGTTCTGAGGGGGATTCAGAAGGAGAAGACCACTCATATTTACCCCATGAGGTCTTCGCTCTAACTTGGCATGCTGATGTTGGTAATATCATGCATATGGTGCCTTGCATTGCTTACGTTATACATCAGCTTAGTTTAGAGATGCTTTGTGTGAATGCCATTTGTTTAGTTTCTTCATCGTATATGTGAATTATGCAACGCCATCTTGTTTAGCCAGGCATCATATATGTGAATTTTGCAATGCCATCCCTGCTTAGGCAGTCATCTTATATGTGAATTATATCAGGCCATCCTTTTTTCATTACGTATTACATTTGTCAACAATGTTAGTACATTCAACTACTCTTCGTGTGCATCAGCCATTTGACACGTTGATGCAAAATTCTGGAGTGAAAACAAGGTCTTCAGAGCAGACTATGCTATCTGACGAAGCGCATATCTCGCTGGTTACGAATAGCTTCTTAGAGGAGGATTCAGAGACAGATGACCAGTCCTATCCCCCCCAGGTGTATGCTCTAACTTGGCAGGGTTATGTTGCTCATATCGTGCATGTGGTGTCTTGCATTGCTATGTCATTTGATTAGTTTAGACATGCTTTGTGTGAATGCCACCTTTAGTGTCTAATTACCATATATGTGAATTATGCAATGCCATCTTGTTGCAAGACATTATATATGTGAATTATGCAATGCTATCTTGTTGCAAGACATTATATATGTGAATTATGCAATGCCATGCTATTTAGCCTATCATCATGTATGTGAATTATATCATGCTATCCTTTTTTTGTATTACGTGTTCCATTTGTCGACAACGTTTGTATATTCAACTACTCTTCTTGTGCATTAGCCATTTGAAGCGGTGATGAAAGTATCTGGAGTGAAAACAAGGTATTCAGAGCAGACAGTGCTACCTGCTGAAGCAGACATCGTGCTGGTTATAGATAGCTCCTCAGAGGAGGATTCAGAGACAGATGACCAGTCCTATTTCCCCCCTGAGGTCTATACTCAAACTTGGCAGGGTTATATTACTCATGTCATGCATGTTGTCTTGCATTGCTTAGTTTTCACATCATATATGCGATTGCCATCTGCTTACTTCCTTACTATATAAATCATATATTTGAATTATATCATGCCATCTTGTTTACATAGACAGCATCTATCTGAATTATGGCATGCCAACCCATTTAATAAAGACATCATATAGTTATATCATCTCATCATGATTAGTGTTTACAGTCATCATATTTTGAAATATGTCATTCTATCCATGAATTATATCATGCTATCATGTTTCCATAGGCGGCATGTATGTGAATTATGGCATGCCAACCTATTTAATAAACACATTATATAGTTATATCATGTCATCCTGTTTACATAGTCATCATATTTTGAACTATGTCTTTCCATCTTTTTTAGTTAGCCATCATATATGTGAAATTGTGCCATGCTATCCTGTTTGGTTAGACAACATAATGTGAATTATTTGATGCCCTCTTTTAATCCCCACTATCGATTGGACCTGTCTATCATACAATGTTTGTACATTCAATTAATTTTCTTGTTTATCAGACATTTGAATTGGAGAGGGTGATGGCAGTATCTAAGGGAGTAACAACACGGTCTTCAGAAAAGATAGTGCTACCAGTTGATGCAGATAGAACCACGGTTGTACTTGCCCAAGAACCAGCCCCACCACACATAACCCAGACTCTTGCAGATTGTGCCCCTACCCAGTTGGATAGAGAACTAGCTACACCCCTTCTAACCCCAACCCCAGCAGATAGTAACCCAGTTCTAGTTGACACAGCACTGTCTCCACCATAGAGCACCCAAACACGAGCAGTTAGTAAGGGAACTGCAGTGCCCAAAGCACGAGGACCACCACTCTGAATCCCAACTCAACGCTTAAAGCAGAAGAAGAATTGTTCTCAGGTCAAGTTCTGTAGCTATGGTTCATACTCCTTTGCTCTTGCATCACTGTATTTACTCATACCAACTATTTTCAAATTTGGAGGATGGAATTGAAACTCCAATGGCGCAACATGTATGTTTTAAACCTGTTTCCTTAAATGGTTTGTTATTGTAACTTTCTCTATGTTGATTTCAGTTTCAATTGAATAAACAGTTATGTTCTCATGTCATGCACATTACAAGTGTTGTTATTGCTCTGTAGTTTCCCACACTTATATTCTGTCTATTCTGCTTTGTCTTGAACAAATATTATTCGAACTGTGTCTCTATCTTGATTTGGCAACAAAAACTAGAATGATATAGACCATAAAGTGACCATGGTACATAGGTATATGTTTTTTCATGATGTTATCCTGTCCACTTCACTACTGAACTGATTTACCAAAATGAGTTTCATATACAACATGGTAAACCTGTGATGTGTCTGCTTGTTTCTCTTTTAGAATGCGGACAAAATATTGGAGAATAGTACCCCGTTATGCTATGGTAAAGGAAATAATGCAGATAAGGTTCAAGATAGTGAGACATCCCTGTTGGTCTCCAACAAAGCTGATAAAAACTATCTTGACGATAGTGAGACAACCCAAAAGTCATGTCTTGATGTAGTGTTCGAGTTACTGGCCACTACTGCTGGCACAAGCTCTTCGAACTCGCTAGCTGAATCAGTTTGTCTTCTTGAGTCTCAACTTCAAGTTGAAAGACATCAATCAGATGTGCTGCGACAAGAAGCTGAAGGACTGAGGAAGTCCCTGCAGAATTCAGATGCATACTTTCTGGTGCAACAACAAGCGCTGGAGGATTTAAGCACCAAACAAGAGAAAGTTAATAAGCTTGCTAACCATCTTGCCAGCATTATGGGTACCCAGGATATTGTTTCTTGAGCTCTTCTGAAGTGGTTTCAGTTCTGGACTTGTTTTGCTGCGGCGTTTATTTGCACTGGTCACCAACTTTGACAACCAGTGTATATGATATGCTGCTTTGTTCCCTATATTTGCACTGGTGGCGAGCTTTGATGCCCAGTGGATGTAATATGTGTAATAGCCGTGATAGCCTAGCGTAAGTTGCTTGCTTATTTATTTCCTTATTGTCTTGTTTATTTGTTTGCTTGTAGTCAGTGCAGTTCTTTTTCCGCGGTTTGCTAATGGCAGCAATAACCTATTTTTTTAAACTAGGCCACAATAACCATGGGCTACATATTTACTGTAGTTACCATGGGCCTCCTACGGGCCATAGAAACAATGGGCCTTCTAAGGGCCGTAGAAACAATGGGCCTTCTACGGGCCGTAGAATCAATGGGCCTTCTACGGGCCGTAGCATCAATGGGCCTTCTACAAGCCGTATGAAATATTGGCCAAACATGGGCCAATAACAGACCGCATTATAGGCCGTAAACAGGCTAGATTTGGAATTGTCCGTTCATGGGCCGACCATAATGGGCCGCCGTTAATCGGCCGTTTTTGACGACGCTATGAAAACGGCCCAAAGGATTAACGGGCCGCAAACGGGCCGATTGTAACCACGGGCTGAATTTGGCCCATAAGCAGAAAAGACCAGTAATGGGCCGTAAGTAACCGAATGCTGGAAATGAGCCCAAGAATAAATGGGCCCTGACAAGGCTGAAAGATAACACGGGTTGGAAATGGCCCAATGGAATAATGGGCCGTTAATGGGTATAAAGCGGTACACTGTTCATTACGGGCCAGATTCACCACGGGCCGTTAATGGGCCAAGAGTTACAAAGGGCCTCATATGGGCCAAAAGATATCATGGGCCATACATGGGCCGGAAGTTACAACGGGCTGGAATCATATTGGACGGCCCAGATGAAGCTACTGGGCTTAATTCCGGTAGGCCGTAACGGGTCGTGAGTTAGTGGGTCGTAAATGGGCTATATACGAACAGGCCGTTAATAGGCTTTCCGTGGGCCGTCCCGTTACCTTTTGACCAAGTCAAACGGGCCGGCCTTTTCACCGGAATGGGCCTCTGTTGGGCCGTGCCACGTGTCAACGTATCATAGACATCTGTCCTAACGGTGAGCCAACACGTGTTTCCTCCGGCCAATGAGAATTTTACGCATGGAAAATCCCCATTGGTCCGGGCTGTTAACGGGTTATCGGATCCAAAACCGGACCCGATAGCTTAACGGCGACCCATTACGGTGGATGCCACGTGTGAGTTACCCTTGACGAAACACTTCCATGACGCGCCATTTATCGTCATGGAAGTGGACACTTCCGTGAGGATAATTTTGGTAATGTCATGGAACACTTCTACGACAGCACAGGTATGACTATCTTGATTTTATCATAAAATCGTCATCGATGTACATGCATGACAGAAAACGTGACCTACTGTGACAACATGTATCATCAAGGAAGTGTATTTTTTGTAGTGAGGGCCTCTTGTTGGACAATGTGCCATTGAAGCTAGGCTGTGTGAAGTGCTACGTGACTGAAGTAAAGCCTAGATTCAATGAATTTGCCCTGAAGAATGCCCTAGGGAACTTTGATGAGCATAGGACCTTGGGACAAACACTGCTACATCACATCAAGTGGCCACGAAAGGAAATAGACTTCATGGATGAGATCCCTGAAGCCCCGCCAAGAGCAACCAATCTCACCCCTCAACCGGTGACGCTCTCCTTGCCACAGCAGCTCTCGCGTGCTTCCCCCAAGGAACCTAATACTCATAATCCGACGACTGATGCATCAACCTATGATCAGCCCGCCCAACTTTGTGCCGTACAGGCCATGTCATCGTCCGCCCTAGAGCAGCTAGTGGCAAGGCCTACAAATACTGAAGACGCACCACCGGTTCAGATGTTGGACGCTGAAGCGGTGGGGGGAGACCCAGCTGCACCACATGCTCAACAGACCAACCTGGTGGAACAGACTGCTAAGCAGTCTGTAGGTCCAGAACCGACTGCTCATCAGTCCGTCGATCCACAGCCGCATGATCAACATACCAATGCGTCAGCACTACATGCTCAGCAAACCAACGCGTTGGCATGGCCTCCTCACCACACCGACAAGTTGGCACCACCTGCGCAGAAACCCGACATAGCTTCAACACATGGTTAGCAGTCCGATGCCTCTGCTCCTACCGCCCGGGAGTTTGTCACAGCACCACCACCAGCTCAGCAGTCCGGCATAGCTGAACCGTCTGCTAAGCAGTCCGTCAAAGCTTTACCGTCTGCTCGGCAGTATGCTTTTCAGCCATCGAGACCTTGTACCAGAAGTGCTTCAAGTACCAAGGAGGAAGCGGGCAAAAAGGTAGCACCTGTGAGGAAGCGCATCCATAGAGCAAAGAGGAATGAGAACGATTGCCTCTTACTTAAAGCACTCATCACCCAGAACCAAATTAACACCAAGTTGTTCGAATCGGAGAGTAATATTATTTCTGACGGCATGAATGATGCAGAAATAGATTTGGTGCTTGCTAAAAACAAAGCAGACGTACTTGAAGCACGCAATTACGTCCATAGCCAGCCATTTCTTGTTGGCAAATACTTTGATGAGTGCAGCTCCAGTCACCGCGATTTACATAAATATTGCATGGATCAAATGTTAGCAGGTCATCATGGTCTGTTAGTCTGCTACAACAGAGATCATTTCTGACACGATCCTGGTTCCTTCAGTGTGGATTTTGAGGACTTACATCTCTTCTTCAACTTCAGCGAGCTCGATGCCACTCTTGTTAGATGCCTGATTTTGTAAGTACTTAACAAACTCTGATCAACTTCTCCATACAAGGCTGTAAATGATAAATAGCTAACTGCATTTTATTCCTCTCAGGGGATTGAACGCGTAGAGAAGAAAAATGGAGAGTGTGTATTTCATATATCCTGCATTAGCAAATAGCACAACATTACATGGTAAGGATGAACGGGAGTGGGCCATTAACACGATCGCCCATATCTTCGAAAATACGTCAATGCAAAATCATTTCTCTGGCCATATCATGAATGGTAAGTCAAATAAACAACCACACATACACTGATTGTCTGTCAGATTTTGACATAATTCGTAAGTTCATGGCTTTCTTAATACGTACTAATCACTAGATCTTGGTATTCTTTGTAACAAACAAGAACAGGGTTTACTACATGGATTCTCTCAGAGAGTCAACAAACGCTCAGGATCTGATGCATCTTCAACAATTCTTGGATAGGTATTGAATTCTATCATGCTAAAATTATTTTGCATTCATATATGGTTTAATAATTGATGTTGTGAAAATTCATCTTCATTTGCAGTGTGTTCGCATTGTGGAAAACTAAACTAGGGAACCTGTTCAAGAGGGAACTACCTCTGCAGCACGAGATCGTTTCTCCGGTAACACACTAAAATCCGTTATTTTTGGAAAATGTATCCAATAGTCTGCAAATACCTTTTCTTGTGCTAGTCAAATGTTCAAGCTTCTAAATAAACCTCTTTCTATTTATGTCCAAAGAAAAAACATCTAACACCGGTTAGGTTCTTCCTAACAGGACAAATACATGACTAATTCTGTACAAAGAAAATCAGTGTCCTCAGGAACAAGCAGGGACCAACCTTTGTGGATATTATGTTTGCAGACACACGATCTCCATCTCAAATCTGCTGATAGTTGTGAAGATGCTCGCGAATTAGTACCAGTAAGTCTATCTTAATTAATATCTTCTACTCCACTCATATGGCACATTCTGATCTTAAAAATACTGCAGCTCATCTTAGAACCGAGGACCCCAGAACCGATCCCCGCTACTGAATTGCTGATGGTTCAGACATTTATCAACGACTTCTTCCTGAATCACTACATCAATCCCACTGGTGATAATGAAGATTTCCGCGTGCCTTCTCCTAAAACATTGAGTAAGAGTTAGCCGCCAAACATATACGTATGGATCCATTGTTTTCCACCTGATGAGGTCTTCGTATTTTGTACACTATGATTAATTATGTAATGCATAGATATGTCGACAAATCATTGGAATTTAGCTACCATTTGTTCAATTGCAATTGTTGCGAAATTTGATGGATGTTCTTCCTGTGGACACTATTTGTTCAATTGCATATTGTAGCGAATTTGCTTTTTGCATGCCAATTCAAATGGGATATTTTTGCTTTAACCTGGCAATTGCTCCCCACACGGTTCAACTAAATGAGTGTGTGCGATCCACATAGGAAAGCATACGTCAATCATAGCGGAACCGTCGGTGATACACCGTAGGTCGCAGACAATTTGCAACACTACTACGTGTGCGTAGGGGCTCCAGAACTATTTGTGATACCACATTATCGCACACGAGAGCTTGGAGTAAACCATGCCCAATGTAAAATACAATTCCAGTCGTAAATTTTTCAGGAAACGTGTGGGCTCCTAAACGAAAAGCACACGTCACTCTTACCGCAACCGTCGGTGATACACAACAAATCATAAACGGTCTGCATCACTTGTATGTGTGCGAAGGGGCTCTTGAACCGTTTGTGATAGAACATTATCGCACACGGTAATTGTTCGGAAACGTGTGCGATGGAGTCATGCATGGCAGACGAGTTCCGTAGATAACTTGTGTGCGATGGGGCACATATCGCACATAGTTCATATGTTGGCACGTGTGCCTTAGATATTGTTCCCCAAATGGTTCATTACGACACACTGTCGGTGTCAAAACCGGCGGATCTCAGGTAGGGGGTCCCGAACTGTGCGTCTAAGGCGGATGGTAACAGGAGGCGGCGGACACGATGTTTACCCAGGTTCGGGCCCTCCCGATGGAGGTAATACCCTACTTCCTGCTTGATTGATCTTGATGATATGAGTATTACAAGAGTTGACCTACCACGAGATCGTAGGGGCTAAACCCTAGAAGCTAGCCTATGGTATGATTGTTGTTGTCCTACGGACTAAACCCTCCGGTTTATATAGACACCGGAGGGGGCTAGGGTTACACAGAGTCGGTTACAAGGGAGGAGATCTACATATCCGTATTGCCAAGCTTGCCTTCCACGCCAAGGAGAGTCCCATCCGGACATGGGACGAAGTCTTCAATCTTGTATCTGCATAGTCCAACAGTCCGGCTAAAGTATATAGTCCGGCTGTCCGAGGACCCCCTAATCCAGGACACCCTCAGTAGCCCCTGAACCAGGCTTCAATGACGATTAGTCCGGCGCGCAGATTGTCTTCGGCATTGCAAGGCGGGTTCCTCCTCCGAATACTCCATAGAAGATTTTGAACACAAGGATAGTGTTTGTCTCTGCAAAACAAATTCCACATACCATCGTAGAGAGAATAATATTTCCACAAAGCTAATCTGCTGACAGCTTTTCTTAACGTGACGTTCCGCCGTGGTCTGGTCATGACGAACCTTTTTCCGAGCCTGCCACTGCACGTGTTGCGAGGCGGTTTTGTTGCCACGTCTTGTCGAAGCAGAGATCACATCCCTCTTTTCACGGGATTCTCATCAATACAGGTGTGGGTAACCCAATCGTACCCGCTGGCACGACTCCTCAATTTTAGGCAAGTTCCAGATGGTCGTGCGGGGGGCGCTTGATATTCACCCTCTTTATAAAGGGGTCAAGGCCTGTCCTTTTCTGTTTGCACTCGATCTTTCCCTTCTCCCACCTCGAATTCCAGCACCCAAGGCGGAGGCCAAGCGCTTCGGACCTTCAATCATGTCCGGATCCAACCTTCAAGGCCGGTGGGTGGCCTCCTCCGTCACAGAGGAGGACATCAAGAAGCTAAGAGAAGCCAGGTATTTGACCGCTGAAATCTCGCACAGGCTGCCTGCTCAAGGGCAAGTCATCCCCACTCCCGAACCTAACAAGAGTGTCGTATTTGTTTCCCACTTCCTCCGAGGGCTAGGCTTTAGTCTTGACCCCTTCGTTAGAGGGCTTATGTTCTATTACGGGCTCGATTTCCATGATCTGGCTCCGGATTCCATCCTTCACATCTCCTCGTTTATCGTCGTGTGTGAGGCCTTCCTCCATATCGCCCCACATCTCGGCTTATGGCTCAAGACCTTCAATGTGAAGCCGAAGTTGATCGATGGGCGACACGCAGAGTGCGGAGGTGCCATAATAAGAAAAGGCGTCGATGCTCCATGGCCAAAGGGATCCTTCCTCGAGAAGTCCAACTTATGGCAGCGGGAGTGGTTTTATATCACGGCTCCCCGAAGTACTAAGTGGGTAGCTACCCCTGCCTTCCGTTTGGGCCCCCCGCCACAACTGGCGTCATGGGTCAACAAGGGACTGGGGGCCGGCTAATGACGTGCAGACATTGCAGAGTCGCATCCGGGATCTCCTCAAGAGAGATGTCAGCCTTGTCAAGGTAATGCAAGTCATGCTAGTTCGTCGGGTCCTGCCATGCCAACATCGATCTCTCCGTATGTGGGAGTTCAACCCGGAAGGACCGCGAACCATTCAGCAATTCTTTGGCGTGACGCTCGAAGAGATGTACAGCTTGTTCTTCGGATCACGAATAAAGTGTCCGGACACCACTTAGGATGCGGGCCTGAACTGCAATCGTCCAGACATCCAAGTAAGTAATTCTTCGGCCGAACATGCTGTCTCTTTATTTATCACAACATCGTTCTGAAAAGTCGGTCTTTGACCAGGACTGGATAAAAAAGGCGAAGATGATCAGGTGTTCGGCCCCCCTTCCCGAAGGCTCACCGGATCCTGTACTAGCCAGGATGCTTGAGTTCGCACCTTATCAAGCGCCATCAGGGGAAGATAAAGGGAGGAATAAAGAAGCCAAAAGCGGGCCTCACTCATTATTCATTCAAACCGGGGGAATTAGTGCCTCCGCGAAGGAGGATAACCGGGGAGAAGAATCTAAAATTCCGTCTCCCCAAGGAAGGAAGAGGACCGCCTCTGAAGACTTGGAAACAATGGTTTCCAAACAAGGGAAGAAACCTTTGTCAGGGGGCCCTACCCCGGAGGGCATCCTTACCGCACAGTGCCCGCAAGGGGACCAGCCCTCCACCGAGCTGTAAGTAAACAAAAGTACTTTATAGTAAACATATCTTACTTCATTTCCGAAGGCAATAACCGAGACGTATGTCTTGTAGTTCGGATCGTAGCCCTTCTCGACAGAGTTCATCTTCGGGGGATCTTCTTCCGGAGATGATGGAGAGCGAAATGCCTCCCCATGCCTCCCCGCCTCATGAGGCGGGCGACCCAGAGGTGTCGTCACAAAGGATTTCTCCTGATCCACCAAGGCCAGAAGGTAACCCTTCGGCCTTCCAAAGTCCGGAGTATTTGGCTCCTAAGGGGAGCAACAGAAAGAGTCCGGGACTGTCCGATGCGCGGCCAGACGCACTGATGAATCTTCTGGAGCAAGCGGCTATCTCAGAAGCGCATCGCACATTAATGGGTACGGTGGTTGAGAGGATTTCATCCGCCGAAAGCGGGTTGCATGAAGCTTTTATGAGCCTGCTGAGAGGCTTTGAGGTATGCAAAGTAATACGTATATTTTTTATGGTACCGCACACGCTAGGTGTGCCCTATGCAGATAGTAGCCCCTAAGACTCTGGTTGCCGTCGAAAAAGGCGGCAAACAGAGGATCATAGTCCCAGGTAATGATCATGCTGCTTTCATGTGCAGGCGACTGAGGGTCCGATGGCTAGCCGGACTGGTGAGTTTGCCGAACTGAAGCGGCAACTTGATGCGGCGGATGTCGACATCGTGCTTGTAAACAGGCGGCTTGACGAGGCACAGGGTATGTATTCTCCGGTGGTCAACATATATTAAGAGGAGCATGATGCTAGTATCTATAATATGTTGTGACTGCAGATGGAGCTGCCACCGTGGAGACCCTTCGGGCAGAACTTGCCCGAGCCAAGGAACAAGCCAGGAGGAGTGATGCGGCCGCCCTAAAGGCGGTTGAAGAGTTAAGAGCCGAACAGGCTGCGCATTGGCAGAGCAAAGAGAAAATGGCCAAGATGGTTGTTGAGTTGAAAGATGCCGCCGACCGTTATGAGCTTCTTGAAAGGGAAAGTCAATCGAAGACGGCGGACCTGGAGAAAGCCATGGTAGCAGCGAAGGAAACCCGCTCTAAAATCAGAGCGGCGAAGGAGGAGCTACGTCAAGCCGGAGATATCACGGCTGGGAAGCCCTTTTTGTTGCGGATGAAGTTCGGAGATCCTAAGTATGCCCTTCTGGATCAATTATGGAGTTCTGCGGACGCGTACTTGGATTTGGCAGTGAGTGCTGCTGATGCGACCAAGTTTTTCGAAAATCAAAAAGATCATGAAGTGGAAAAGTTGTTCTGGTCGCAGTTCAATGCTCCAGCGCGTCCGCTGCTGTTAAATGAGCAAATGGCCGAGTGGGCCGAGCTCCATAGGTTGTCCGGACTTGCCATGAGGTCTGTCGTGGATCGTCTTTGGCCGGAAGGACCAAGGCCGAATAGTTATTTTGGTCTAGTGCAACGATTCCTTGGTGCTGTGCCGCATATCGACGTTGTGAAGAGGTCGGCGTGCATAGAGGGTGCGCGGATGGCTCTTGCCCGTGTCAAGACATACTGGCCAGAGATGGAGGCCACCGCTATTGCAACCCAGAATCCGGCCGTAGGCCAGGTTTCGGCCGAGCACTATTTTGAAGAAGTCCTAGAAGGTGCTCGTTTAATAGAGGCTCAGTGCTTGAAGAGTGTCATGTTCGAGTGACATGTATCCCAATTGTAAAAACAATGCTATTGGAATTATAAAGGCTGTGTTTATACTTTTGCCTGAAAGTATTATTATGCCTCATGTGCGGTCATTATGTGTGTATATATATAACCTGAAAGTTTGCAGTCGTCGGCTTCAGCCCCCATGCATATAATGCGGGGGTGTTCACAAAAGCGCATGTTCACACTTGATCCAACGTCTTGGTCCATCAAGGAGGTGGTAGCGCGGCGAACGAGGCAATCAGACTATATTGCTTTAACACTTTCACTTAAGCATAGGAGTTTGATAGTGGGGCTACTATATAGCCCCTGGTACTTCCGCGCTCATCCGAGTACAGGGCGTGTACGTACATGACTGGGAAAACCGGCCCTTTGTTAATGCGGAGGAATCCCGAAGATTCCGCTAAGTCATCGAGTGGTTGACCAGTCTCGCGCTTTATCATCACAGTCAGTTTTCGGCTTTCTCTACTGAGGTGCTCATCCGGATGAGCCAGGGCACAATCGCAGTAGTTCTCCCGATGCCACCTTAGCCAATAGAGCGGAACGTAAGGTAGCAAAACGCGGGAGCCGGGCAAACCCAACATTTGACCAAAGACATGATTCGGAGCTGGTGCATATAAGGCCAAACTCGCGACGCCAAACACTCCCTAAGGTGTTCGGTCTTTACAACATCTACCGGGCTGAGTAACGCCCTTGATAAAGGACCCTAAATTTCCAGGTACGTGCATTAGTCTGACGTGGCGAAATCCCAACAACGCCAGCATCCCTCACGGTTGTGTTAGGTATCCGGGGGGTGTCAAGCAACAAGAGATAGTAAGAAAGGTTTACACAGGGTCTTAATCTAAAAAGAAACCTTTGAGCGGGGCCCTGCTACGTCTGCGCCTGTGTCTCCATTGTGCCGTATCCTGGAAGGGTGTAGCACGATTGTCATCTGTAAAAGAGAAAAACTTAGATGAAAGTCTTCGTGCGAAAAACTGATTATTCTCATTAAAATTCAATCTAAATGAGGTAAAGCCGAACTGTAGTCCTTTTTACATGCGGGAAGCCCCTGGTACCGCCTATCGGGGTATATCCATCAAACCAATCTCAGGTTTATCTAAGTTGTTACACTAGTGGTGCGCCGGACTCGTCTAGCCGTGTCCGCGGTCTTGACGACCGACCATTTATTCTGGTTGGAGAGGCCATTTAGTGTTCGGCTGCTAAAGCCGCCACACGTTCTTCCACGCGTAAGGAACGCTCAGTGTTTCCGCTAACTATGATGATGCCACGTGGACCGGGCATCTTAAGCTTAAGAGTAGCGTAATGCGGTACTGCATTAAAACGAGCGAAGGCTGTTCTTTCGAGTAGTGCTTGATAGCCGCTGTGGAATGGAGCGATGTCGAAGGTTAACTTTTCCCTTCGGAAGTTGTCGGGAGAACCGAATACAACCTCTAGTACTAGAGAGCCCGTACGGCGGGCCTCTGGGCCTGGTATGTAATGCCCACGATGCGGCTATATCTACCACGTGTCGAGGCACGACTTAGAGGCATAACCGCATTGTGGTTTTGTCGCAAGAAGGGTCATCTTCACACAATCCCATGTAATGAACAAGAATGGGATAACGAGAGTTGGCTTACAATCGCCACTTCACACAATACATAAATATAATTCATACATCATCCAAAATCCACACATAGACCGACTACGGTCAAAATCCAAATGAAAATAAGATAACCCCAAATGCTAGATCCCCGATCGTCCCAACTGGGCTCCACTACTGATCATCAGGAAAAGACACATAGTAACGACCACGTTCCTCGTCGAACTCCCACTTGAGGTCGATCTCATCAACTGCACTGGCATCGTCGGCACCTGCAACTGTTTTGGTAGAATCTGTGAGTCACGAGGACTCAGCAATCTCACACCCGCGAGATCAAGACTATTTAAGCTTCTAGGAAAGGATGGTGTAATGATTTGGAGCTGCAGCAGGCAATAAGCATATATGGTGGCTAACATACGCAAATGAGAGCGAGAAGAGAAGCAACGAAATGGTCGGCAACTAGTAATGACCAAGAAGTGATCCTGAACTCCTACTTACGTCATGCATAACTCAAACCGTGTTCACTTCCCGGAGTCCGCCGAGAAGAGACCATCACGGCTACACACACGGTTGATGTATTTTAATTGGGTCAAGTGATAAGTTCTCTACAACCGGACATTAACAAATTCCCATCTGCCTCATAACCGCGGGCACGGCTTTCGAAAGATAATACCCTGCAGGGGTGTCCCAACTTAGCCCATTATAAGCTCTCACGGTCAACGAAGGATAAACCTTCTCCCAGGAAGACCCGATCAGTCTCGTAATCCCGGTTTACAAGACATTTCGACAATGGTAAAACAAGACCAGCAAGATCTCCCGACTGTGCCGACAAATCCCGATAGGAGCTGCACATATCTCGTTCTCAGGGCACACCAGATGAGACAGGCTACGAGTAAAACCAGACCTCGAGTTTCGCTGAGGTGGCCCCGCGGGCGGCTCGGTTCGGACCAACACTCGAAGGAGCACTAGCCCGGGGGGGTTGAAATAAAGATGACCCTCGGGCTCGCGAAAACCCGGGGGAAAAGGCTTAGGTGGCAAATGGTAAAACCAAAGTTGGGCCTTGCTGGAGGAGTTTTATTCAAGGCGAACTGTCAAGGGGGTCCCATAAATCACCCAACCGCGTAAGGAACGCAAAATCAAGGAACATAATACTGGTAAGACAGAAACTAGTGCGGCAAGAGTGGAACAAAACACCAGGCATAAGTCCGAGCCTTCCACCCTTTACAAAATATATATAGATGCATTAATATAATAAAAGATATTGTGATATCCCAAAATTTCCATGTTCCAACATGGAACCAACTACGGTTTGCTAGGAAAAGGGTGGTTAGAGGCTGACATGGAAATATGGGAGGCATGATATAGCAAGTGGTAGGTAGCGCGGCATGGCAATAGAACGAACAACTAGCAAAGCAAAGATAGAAGTGATTTCGAGGGTATGGTCATCTTGCCTGCAAGGTTCTCAGAGTTGTCGAAAGCTTGATCCTCGTAAGCGTACTCAACAGGTTCCTCGTTCACGAACTCGTCTCCCGGCTCTACCCAAAACAAGAACACAAGCAACGGAACCACAATCAATCACGGGAAATGCACAAGCAACATGATGCAGAACATGAATGAAATGCAAGATATGATATGCGATGCATATGCGTGCTCCGGAAGGAAAAATGATGAACAAGGCAGTAACTTGGCAAACCAAGCATGCCACTGGAAAGTTGAGATGATTTCGGTTGAAATCGATATAAAGATCACCGAAAATGGATGCACGGTTTGCAAATGGCAAGCAAAACAAGAATGACACGAATCTGCGGTTAACAGTTGATAGCACTTAGAATACATCAAGAAACTATGCTACAGCACTCCAACATAGCAACAAAGTATATGGCAGTAATCTACAGGAGATGCTTGACAAAAGATGAACACTGAGCTATGGCTAGATCACAACATAACAGGCTCAAACAAGCATGGCAAAAGTGCAAAAGATAACAGGTTCACAGACTTAAAAGTGAAATTACTGGACATGACTAAACAGCATCAGGTAGCAATGTTCAGAGCACGAAATCAACATGCTACAGGAAGTTAAGATGGCCAAACAAGGCATGGCAGTATTCTACTGAATGCATATGAAAAAAATCCCTTACTGACCATAAGCCAAAAATGACAAGAAGATATGATGGCAACCATGTAAACATAGCAAGTTTCGTTAACAGGTTTCAGACTTAGCAGAAAACAGAGCATGGCAGAAACAATAATATGAAGGCATCTTGGTGAGCTTGATGCACTCACCACAAAGCAATGCATGAAAAAACAAGCATACCTACAGCGAGATGGCATATTTATGAAGCTATCAATTGCAAGATAAAATACATAGCATGTATGAAACAACTACAACAAGCTTGGCAAAATAGAATATCATGTTAATAATCTGCCAGAAATATTTTATAGCAAAAGTAGAGCAAGATTGAATCATGCTATGGCACTCCATAAATGCAAACAAGGGCAGGAATGGATCAATTGCAACAATATCTACAAAACATCCTTACTGAGCATCTCCAAAATATGCATGGATCTCTCTGTAGCATCAAGTTTACATGGCAACAAAATAACAGCAGACAAAGACAGAAATCACCAAGTCCCTGAAATCAGAAACATTACGGAGCCTAGTTTGCATGCTTGTGCTAGTCACCACAGGGATCACAAAAATACATGGCAAACACATCTGTAAAGATGGCATGGCATACAATAAAACACATATAGAGCTCATGCCCATAAGATGCACGGATTAAATGCAACAAAAATAACAAATCTCCAAGTTCTGCTAAGTAAAGCAGGTAACAGCAACTAGCACTCTTGCACAAGAGATTTTGGCATCAAGATAGACTCAAATGAACATGGTGCAATGGAACAAAATGAAGAGCATCTCGATACGAACAATTCGATATATTAAACGCACGAAACGGAGCTATATGCAGAGAGTTATGATGCGATGAACAGGGGCATATACTGTAAAATGCAAAGGACTTGGCAGATTTTTGGGGGGAAGGAGAAGTCAACCTAGGGTTCGCCCGATCGGATCTGGCTCGAGGAAGCTCGTGGCGGCGGCTCACCGGGGCGGTTGCCGGAGCAGCGGACGGGGCGAGGCCGGAGGAAGGAGAGGAAGGCGGCGCCGACGTGGGACTCGGGGAGGCGCGGGGCGCGCGGGGGCGGCGTCCGCGGCGGCGTCCGGCGACGGGGCGACGGCGGGCACGGCGGGCGGCGGTGGCGAACGGCAGCGGCGCGCGGCGGCGGCGCGCGGCGGCGGAGCGCGCGGCTCGGGCCGCGGGCGGGGAGCGGGCGGCGGCGCGGGAGGAGCGGGCCGGGGGGGCCGGCCACGGGCCTCACGGGCTCGCGCGGTGGCGCGGCGTACGGCGCCACGTGGCAGGCGCCGATTGGGCGAGGGCGGCGGCAGCTTCGTCCGGCGGCGGGGTGGACATGTCCGGCCGCGGAGAGGGAGATGGCTAGGGTTTGGAGTGCGAACGTATTTCGGGAGGGATGCATATATATAGCTAGGGGGAGCTAGGAGACTCCAAATGGAGTGCGGTTTTCGCCCACACGATCGTGATCGAACGACCTAGAGCATGGAGATGACTTAGAGGAGTTTTGGGCTGTTTGGAGGGGGGTTTTTCTGCAACATACAAAAAGGACTTTGCGGTTGCCCGGTTAACCGTTGGAGTACCAAACGACCTCCAAATGGAACGAAACTTGACCGGTGGTCTCCCGGTGGTATACCAAGGCCACTTGACAAGCCTCGGTTCATTCCGAGAGCGTTCAACACCCGCTCACGAAAAGAAACAAGAAGGGTGCGCCGGAGGAGGTGGGAGCGCCGGATTGCAAAACGGACAACGGGGAAAATGCTCGGATGCATGAGACGAACACGTATGCAAATGTAATGCACATGATGAAATGATATGAGATGCATGACATGAACAAAAGCAAAACGACAAACAAAACCCGACCACGAAGGGAATATCATAACACATAGCCGAAAATGGCAAGAGTTGGAGTTACAAATATGGAAAGTTACATCCGGGGTGTTACATGGTATTACTCCTTTAAAGGTAGTACTGCTTTGGCTGATTCTTGTTGGGTCTATCCCCATTTTGCGGACTGTGTCCTGATATATCAGATTAAGACTACTGCCGCCGTCCATGAGGACTTGGGTGAGATGGTATCCGTCGATTATTGGGTCTAGCACCAAGGCAGCCAATCCTCCGTGCCGGATACTGGTCGGGTGATCCCTGCGATCAAAAGTGACCGGGCAGGCCAACCAAGGGTTGAACTTAGGGGTGACGGGCTCTACGGCGCATGTGTCTCGGAGTGCGTGTTTGCTCCTTCTTTTTGTTACGTGAATCATGTTCACTGTTTTGACCTCTGGTGGGAATTTTTTCTGTCCCCCAGTGTTTGGCTGGCGAGGCTCATCCTCGTCTTCACTTAGTGTCTCCCTCCCCTTGTGTTCGGCGTTTAGCTTGCCGGCCTGCTTGAAGACCCAGCATTCTCTGTGGGTGTGATTTGCAGGTTTATCGGAGGTGCCATGAATCTGACATAACTTGTCTAGAATCTTGTTTGGGCTGGACGGTCCATCTCCGTTGCCTTTAAAAGGCTTTTTCCGTTGACCGGGTCAAGAGCCCCTAAATCCGGCATTTACCGCCGTGTTGTCTGGGCTGTCTTCGTTATTTTGACGCTTGCTTTTACTGCGTCGTGGTTTTCCATTGCCATCCCTGACTTCAGATGTGCCTGGGTCGCTGGTGCTACTACGGGCCAGCCAGCTATCTTCGCCCGCGCAAAAGCGGGTCATAAGGCTTGTTAGGGCTGCCATTGTCCTCAGTTTTTCTTGGCCGAGGTGTCTGGCGAGCCATTCGTCTCGGACGCTGTGTTTGAAAGCTGTTAAGGCTTCGGCGTCCGGGCAGTCGATGATTTGATTCTTCTTAGTGAGAAATCTGTTCCAGAGCTTTCGGGCTGACTCTCCGGGCCGTTGAATTATATGACTTAAATCGTCTGCATCTGGAGGTCGGACATAGGTCCCTTGAAAGTTAGCCCTAAAAGCATCCTCAAGCTCCTCCCAACTTCCAATTGAATTTTCGGGGAGGCTCTTCAGCCAGTGCCGAGCTAGTCCTTTCAGCTTGAGGGGCAAGTATTTGATGGCGTGGAGATCGTCTCCGTGAGCCATATGCATATGGAGGATGAAGTCCTCAATCCAGACCCAGGGTCTGTCGTTCCGTCGTACGCCTCTATGTTCACGGGTTTGAATCCCTCTGGAAATTCGTGATCCAGCACCTCATCGGTGAAGCATAGGGGGTGCGCGGCACCCCTGTATTTGGATGTGTCATGGCGTTCTGACGGTTGTAGTGTTCGGTTTTGATTCTATGCTGGAGCGCGCTTCCTAGATCCGTAGATGGATCTGGTCATGCCGGCTTTTTGATGCAAGTCCTCGCGTGAATCGTGTGCTGACTTATGTGTGGCCTCGTTAGCCGCCCTATCGCGGCCACGAGGTGGTCGATCCTACCGGTCGACCATTTTATTTTTCGGCTGTGTAGGCTCTAAGGCCTCATCATCGAATTCAGGCAACAGCTTGCGCTTTGGATAGCTCTTTGTGTGGCGACTGCCACCATACTTTTCTTCAGTGTCGAGTACTTTGTTCCATCTACTGTTGAGCGTATTCTGCGCGGCCTTAAGCCTTTGCTTCTGCTTCTTCAGATTCCTCGCGGTGGCAATAAGCCTTCTATGGAGGTTCTCTTGTTCCAAGTGCCTTTCCGGGATGATGTGTGCATCGTCGTCCGGACTGTTTTCCTCTCCGGAGAGAGGTTGATGAGCTTTATCCTCGGCGTCGCCGTGATCGGACAGCGGCTCCATACTATGTTCGCCGTCTGCTGGTTCATCCTGCTCTATCGCTGGGTCCGTGTGGTCATTGTTTCCTCTGGAGTCGACCGGGGTATTATTTTTTCTTGTGCTGTTATCGTTGTTTTTGCCGAGGCGGGATTTGGAGCGGCGCCTACGCCGTCGTTTTGGCTGCTTCTCGAGGGAACTATCCCTCGCTGCATCCTTTCGTTCCTCGTCATTGTTTTCTTTGGGTGTATCCAACATATATATATATATATATATATATATATATATATATATATATATATATATATATATCGTGTGATGAAGTGGCTGTCCAGCGCCCTGTGGGCGGTGGTTCCTGTTCTTCTCCTGCATCGTCGTCCCTACCGTCGATGTCTTCGGAGTCGACCGTTCCTCGTCATTGTTTTCATTGGGTGTATCCACCATATATATATCGTGTGATGAAGTGGCTATCCAGCGCCCTGTGGGCGGTGGTTCCTGTTCTTCTCCTGCATCGTCGTCCCTACCGTCGATGTCTTCGGAGTCGAAATCGAGCATGTCGGTTAAGTCATCGACAGTGGCTATTAAGTGGGTGGTGGGTGGGGAACAAATTTCTTCGTCGTCCGCCTCCCACTCGAGCCGGACATAGTTCGGCCAAGGGCCTCCTGACAAGGAGAGGGACCTTAATGAATTTAGACATCGCCAAGAGGCGAGTGCTGAAAGATATTCGCGGAGGTAAACTCCATGATCGGCGCCCAATCAGATTCGATAGGCATGGACGCAGGCGGTTCGGGGCCTGTGGCCGGGGACGAATCCGAGGATCCGGCGACACAGGTCTTATAGGAGGTGAAGTCAGTATTCGGCTCTATCGCCACTGAGTGTGTGGCCTCGAGGCGGGGTCCATCCACCCGTCCTTGGACGGCGCAATAGACTCCGGATCTAGGGCCGGAGTAGCCACAGGTGTGATCTCCCGAACACCGTCCGACGGCAGAGCTAAGTCGTGCTCGCCGTGACTGTGCGGCGCAGCTGACATGGGATCGAATCCGTCAAAGATCAAGTCTCCGTGGATGCGGCAGTGTAGTTTAAATTTCCAAACCTGACCTGACGGCCAGGGGCGTAGCTCTCGATCTGCTCCAGATGGCCAAGCGAGTTGGCCCGCAGTACGAAGCCGACGGATACGAAGATCTGGCCGGGGAGGAAAACCTCACCCTGGATCGCATCGTTGCCGATGATCGAAGAAGCCATCAAGCATTGTGGTGACAGCACAGTGGAACTCTCAATGAAAGCACCAATGTCGGTGTCAAAACCGGCGGATCTCGGGTAGGGGGTCCCGAACTGTGCGCCTAAGGATGATGGTAACAGGAGGCGGGGGACATGATGTTTACCCAGGTTTGGGCCCTCTCGATGGAGGTAATACCCTACTTCCTGCTTGGTTGATCTTGATGATATGAGTATTACAAGAGTTGATCTACCACGAGATCGTAGAGGCTAAACCCTAGAATCTAGCCTATGGTATGATTGTTGTTGTCCTACGGACTAAACCCTCCGGTTTATATAGACACCGGAGGGGGCTAGGGTTACACAGAGTCAGTTACAAGGAAGGAGATCTACATATCCATATTGCCAAGCTTGCCTTCCACGCCAAGGAGAGTCCCATCCGGACATGGGACGAAGTCTTCAATCTTGTATCTTCATAGTCCAACAGTCCGGCTAAAGTATATAGTCCGGCTGACCGAGGACCCCCTAATCCAGGACTCCCTCACACACCGTTTGGTTTCACTAGGTCATTAGAAAGTTGTCATCACCAATCCCGCACGTGTGACAGAATTTAGTGTGTGCTGCATCGTAGACGATTACATTTTGGCAAGGCGTCTGCATCATGGCTCCCTATCCCCGACGGTTTTTGGGTCGTGTGGAAAGGACCCCCGTTTGTATAGCAGCTGGCTGTACTAGTGTGTACATCATGTACTTAAGCCTCCCCCAAGATTGAGCGATACTTTCTCCTTCACGAGCAAAAATTATATATATATATATATATATATATATATATATATAATTCCGATCACGATGAACCAGATGCATAGGGTAAGACTTCTGATGAAATTCCAATTTCAATCGGTTCCAAACCCACGTTCCAATATCATCACATAGCCTATACCATGTCAATGCCTTTCCCTCCAAAGATAAAGGGAAATCCTTTTTCTTAACTCCATCCTTGGATAAACCTGCAGGCTCAAATAATCGACAAACTTCATCCACATATATTAAGTGCATATCGGGATGTATTGTTCCATCTCCTGCATAAGGATTAGCTAGTAGTTTCTCTATCATACCCAAAGGAATCTCTTAATAAATATTTTCAGTAGGTGCAGTAGGTTGAGGGGAAACTCTTTGTGCCTCCGGTCGAGATGAAGATACCTCGAACAAACCCCTCGAAGGATTACTTTCCATAGTAACAAGTGACAGTAAATTTCAGCACATAATATGAATGTTTCCTTACCAATTCCACTCACCAAAAGCACTTCACTCCCCGGCAACGGCGCCAGAAAAGAGCCTTGATGACCCACATGTATAGGGTATCAATCATAGTCCTTTCGATAAGTAAGAGTGTCAAACCCAACGAGGAGCAGAAGGAAATGGCAAGTGGTTTTCAGCAAGGTATTTTCTGCAGGCACTGAAATTGTCGATAATAGATAGTTTGGTAGCAAGGTAATTTGTAACAAGCAACAAGTAGTAACAGTAACAAAGGTGCAGCAAGGTAGCCCTGTCCTTTTTGTAGTCACTTTCATCATGTTTATTTGATTCATCTAGTCACTTTCATCATGTTTATTTGATTCATCTTATAATAAGCAAATCGTTCTCGAGGACACATGGGAATTTCATCTAGTCACTTTCATCATGTTTATTTGATTCACTTCACTACTTTGATAATTTGATATGTGGGTGGACCGATGCTTGGGTGCTATTCTTACTTGAACAAGCCTCCCACTTATGATTAACCCCTCTTGCAAGCATCCGCAACTATGAAAGAAGAATTAAGATAAATCTAACCATAGCATGAAACATATGGATCCAAATCAGCCCCTTACGAAATACCGCTTAAACTAGGGTTTAAGCTTCTATCACACTCTAGCAACCCATCAACTAATTAGTACTCCACAATTCCTTCCCTTAGTCCCAAGTATGTTGAAGTGTCATGTAGTCGACGTTCACATAACACCACTAAGGGAATGACAACATACATATCATCAAAATATCGAACAAATACCAAATTCACATGATTACTTATAACAAGAATTCTCCCATGTCATCAAGAACAAAAGTAACTACTCATAAATCATATTCATGTTCAAGATCAGAGGGGTATTGAATAGCATCAAGGATCTGAACATATAATCTTCCACCAAATAAACCAACTAGCATCAACTACAAGATGTAATCAACACTACTAGCAACCTATAGGTACCAATCTGAGGTTTTGAGGCAAGGCTTGAATACAAGAGATGAACTAGGGTTTGAGATGAGATGGTGTTGGTGAAAATATTGATGAAGAGTGTTCCTCCCATGATGAGAGGATTGTTGGTGATGTCGATGGCTTCAATTTCCCCCTCCCGGAGGGAAGTATCCCCGACGGAATCTCTTCGCCGAGAGCAACAGTGCTCCTGGCCAGGTTCTGCCTCGAGGTGGCGGCGCTTCGTCCCGAAAGTCCTCTTTTTTTCTAGGTCAAAACCATTCACATATAAGAAGATGGGAGCCGCAGGCCATCTGTGGGCCCCATGAGGTACCTAGGCGCGCCCAGGTGCCTTGTGGGCAAGTGGTGGATCCCCTCATGTACTTCTTTGGCCTAGTATTTTTTATATGTTCCAAAATAATTCTCCGTGAAATTTCAGCTCATTTGGAGTTGTGAAGAATATGTATCTCTGATATAGCTTTTTCAGGTCCAGAATTCCAGCTGCCGACAATCTCCCTCTTCATGTAAATCTTGCAAATTAAGAGAGAAAAGGCATTACAATTGCATCACAAGGTGTTATAATGATAATAAAACATTTTAAATAATAGTAGGAAAACATGATGCAAAATGTGCGTATCATAACCGTGGGCTTTGTTAATAAAAATTGGATCATATGGTGTGTCTCCCTCTCTATCTTGTTATGGTGAATTGACTTTTTACCTTTGAGGTTTCACTATTATCGGATTGAATACTTTTTGGATTTGAGAACACTTGATGTATGTCTTGCATGTGGATACCCGTGGTGACAATGGGGTGTTCTGTTGATTCACTTGATATATGTTTTGGTATTCAACTTGCGGTTATCGTGACATTGGGGTAATCTATGCATAGGGGTTGATACACGTTTTTGTCCTTCTTTCTCCGGTAGAAACCTTGGGGCACTCTTTGAAGTTCTTTGTGTTGGATTGAATATCATGAATCTGAAGTTGTTTGATGTATATCAAATCATCAACTCATGGATACTTGCGGTGACATTGGAGTATCTAGGTGACATTAGAGTTGGTTGATGTGTATCATATGGTGTTATTTTAGTACAAACTCTAGGGTTGTTTGTGACACTTATAGGGGTGGCTCGATAGATTGATCGGAAAAGATAACTTTGAGGTGGTTTCGTACCCTACAACAATTTCATCTTATGTTCTCCGCTAGATAAGAACTTTGGAGTGACTCTTTGTCGCACGTTGATAGATTGTTATATGATTCAATTATGTTCCACTGTTGAGAGATTGCACTAGTGAAAGTATGAACCCTAGGCCTTGTTTCTAAGCATTGCAATACCATTTGTGCTCACTTTTGTTACTTGCTAATTAACTTGTTGTTTTTATATTTTCTAGATTACAAAAACCTATATCTACTATCCATACTACACTTGTATCACCATCTCTTCGCCGAACTAGTGCACCTATACAATTTACCATTCTATTGGGTGTGTTGGGGACACAACATATTTCTTGTATTTGATTGCAGGGTTGTTTGAGAGAGGCCATCTTCATCCTACACCTCCCATGGATTGAGAAACCTTAGATCATCCACTTGAGGGAATTTTGCTGTTGTCCTACAAAACTCTGCACTTGGAGGCCCAACAAAGTCTACAAGAATAAAGTTGCATAGTAGACATCAAGGCCATGAAATCCGAAATAGGATCCATGTACGAAAATCAAGTATATATGGACTTTGGTGGACTTACCCGATGATCGAAAGTCCATTGAGAACAAATGGATCTTTAAGAAGAAAACAGACGCTGGTGGTAATGTCACCGTCTATAAAGCTCAACTTGTCCCAGAAGGTTTTCGGCAAGTTCAAGAGGTTGACTATAATGAGACTCTCTCACCCGTAGCGATGCTAAAGTCTGTTAGGATTATGTTAGCAGTTAATTGCTGTAATTTTTTATTATGAAATCTGGCAGATGGACGTCAAAATTGCATTCCTTAATGGTTACATTAAGGAAGAGTTGTATATGATGCAACCCAAAGATTTTGTCGATCCTAAGGATGCTAATAAGGTATGCAAGCTCCAGCAATCCATTTATGGACTGGTGCAAGCATCCCAAAGTTAGAATTTTCGCTTTGATGAGGTGATCAAAGGTTTTGGATTTATCCAAGCTTATGAAGAAGCTTGTATTTACAAGAAAGTGAGTGGGATCTCTATAGCATTTCTAATATTGTATGTGGATGACAAATTATTGATTGGAAATGATGTAGAACTTCTTGAAAGCATAAAGGGTTATTTGAACAAGAGTTTTCCAATGAAAGACCTCAGTGAAGCAGTTACATATTTGGCATCAAGATCTATAGAGATAGATCAAGACGTTTGATAGGACTTTCACAAAGTACATACCTTGACAGAGTTTTGAAGCAGTTCAAAATGGACCAGTCAAAGTAGGGGTTCTTGCCCATGTTGCAAGGTATGAAGTTGAGTAAGACTCAATGTCCAGCTACGACAGAAGAAAGAGAAAAGATGAAAGTCATCCCCTATGCCTCAGCCATAGGCTCTATCATGTATGCCATGTTGTGCATTAGACCTGATGTGTGCCTTGACATTAGTATGACTGGTAGGTACCAAAGTGATCCAGGAGTGGAACACTGGACAACTGTCAAATATATCCTTAACTACCTATAGAGGACTAAGGAAATGTTTCATTTATGGAGGTCATGAAGAGCTCATCATAAAGGGCTACGTCGATGCTAGCTTTGACATTGATCCGGATGACTCAAAGTCTCAATCTAGATACTTATTTATTTTGAATGATGGAGCAGTCAGTTGGAGTAGATCCAAGAAGGGCATTGTAGTGGAATCTATAACTAAGCGGAATATATAGCTGCTTCGGAAGCGGCACAGGAAGGAGTCTGGATGAAGGAGTTCATATCTGAACTAGGTGTGGTTCCTAGTGCATTGGATCCCATGACTATCTATTGTGACAAACTACTGCCATTGCCAAGGAGCCAAGGTTTCACAAGAAAACTAAGCATATCAAACACCGCTTCAACTCCATCCATGACAATGCCAAGGAAGGAGACATAGAGATTTGCAAAGTTTATACGTATCTGAATGTTGCAGACCCATTGACTAAGTCTCTTCCACGAGCAAAACATGATCAGCACCAGAACTCCATGGGTGTTAGATTGTAACAATGTAAACTAGATTATTGACTCTAGTGCAAGTGGGAGACTGTTGGAAATATGCCCTAGAGGCAATAATAAAGTTTTTATTATCATATTTCCTTGTTCTTGATAAATCTTTATTCTCCATGCTATAATTGTATTAGCCGGAAACTCAAACACATGTGTGGATACATAAACAAACAATGTGTCCCTAGTGAGCCTCTACTAGACTAGCTCATTGATTAAACATGGTTAAAGTTTCCGAACCATATAAGTAAGTTGTCATTTAATAATGAGATCATATCATTAGGAGAAAGATGTGATGGACAGACCCAACCATAAGCTTAGCCTCTCATCTTGTCACTAAGTATAAATTGATATAGCTTTCTTAATGTCAAGTATCTATTACATAGACCAAGAGATCATGCCACTCCCTAATACCGGAAGAATTCTTTGTGGGTATCAATCGTCACTTCGTAACTGGGTGATCATAAATGTGCTCTTCAGGTATCTCAAAAGGTACAAATTGGGTTGCATGTATCAAGACTGGGATTTGTCACCCCACGTGACGAAGAGATATGTCCGGGTCCTCTCGGTGATACAACATCCTAAGTAGCTTGCAAGCATGTGAGCAATGTGTTTGGTCACGGCAAGATTGTATTACAGAACGAGTAAAGAGAACTTGCCGGTAACGAGATTAAACTAGGTATAGTGATACCGACGATTGAATCCCAAGCAAGTAAAATATCGCGAGACAAAGAGAATGGAATATAGGATTGTTTTAATCCTCGACATTGTACTTCAAACCGATAAAGATTTCATTGAATATGTGGAAGTGATTATGGGCATCCAGGTCCCGCTACTGATTATTGATCGGAGAGTTGTCTCGATCATGTCCGCATGTTCTCGATACGTAGGGTCACACACTTAATGTTCGGTAACGCTCGGGTAGTAATGTGATATTCATAATGGTGAGACCGAAGATAGTTCAGATTCTCATATGAGATCTAGGACATCATGGGGAGCTTCGGAATAGTCCGGAGAAAAAGTTTCATATAAGGAAAGAGCTTTTTAGGGTTCCAGAAAGGTTCGGGAATTTTCCGGTATTGTGTCGGAGTTTCGTAGCAATGTCCGAAGGTCCCATAGTCAGGCCCACCTACCTCAAAGGGTTCACATGGTCCCAAGGGGTGGCACACCAGCCATACATGGGCCAGGCGCCACAGCCCCACTTGGTCCAGAAGATCAAATTCCTAGAAAATAGGGAGGGAGACTTGGAGGCCAAGTACTCCCTTTGGCCGCCGGCCCTAGGGCTTGAAGGACAAGCCTCCCAGCTCCCCCACGCCTATATAAAGGGAGGGTGGAGCAGTGGCAGCAACCATCCCAAACCCTAGGCGCCTCCCCTCCTGCTACTCCTCTCACATCTTCGCAGAAGCTTGGCGAAGCCCTGCAGTAGTTCCACCATAACTCCACCACCACGTCGTGGTGCTGCTGGCCTAGATCTTATCAACCTCTCCCTCTTGCTTGCTGGATCAAGAAGAAGGAGACATCACCGAGCCGTACGTGTGCATATCTCGGAGGTGTTATTCGTGTGGTGCTTGATCATATTGGATCGTGAAGAAAGTACGACTATGCCAACCACATTCTTTAGAATGTTTCTGCTCTCGGTCTACAAGATTATGTAGACTTTCTCCCACTCGTTGCTAGCATCTAGTAAATTAGATCTTGGGTAAATTTGTTGTCTCGTAGAAAAAGAAGTTATTTTCTATGCAACGAATCCCATCACAGTCAAAATAACATGTTCCCATCATAATATTCGGTATCAAGGCAAGTTACATCTCCAACATAAAAAATCCTACTCTCAAATCTAAGTCATTGGCATACAAAATTTATCATTTCCTCCTACAACAAACTAATAAACGAACTTGATTAAACATGGTTGCACACCAATAATTAGGGTATCACCTATTGCTATGAAAATGTACACACAATAGAAAGAGTCAACCTAAAATAGTTGGAGGAATTGGGGGGAGATTTATTTTACCTTGGTATAGGAGGCGAGATGCACAAAAATGGATTGTTTGAGGGAGGGTCTCGGGGGGGGGGGGGGGGGGGGGAGTGAGGTTGCAGAAGAGCAGAGAGAGGAGCCTCGTTTGTTCATCCTGAACAACAAGGTTCTTCGAGTGGGGTTGGGCGCGTGAGTGGGTGGCCCACCCGTGGCCCCAATGGGACTTTACCCCTTCAGTGGTCTACCATCAAAGGTCCCAACGATAGAGTACTTGGTCTACCGCCGCCACCTTTAACAATAGTTACTTTGTCCACTTTAGCTAGATTTCAGTCAGCTAAATTTTAGTTTTGTGGTCAATCGATTTTCTGACCCTTCGATTTTGCTTTAAGATTTGTGTAGCTTTTCTTTTTTCTGTCAAATTTTGCTGGTGGTATTGGGCTTTTTGGATTCGATTGACACCTATTTTGGGTCAGTCGATTTCCTTCTTGGGCTGGATTTTGGTGTGTGTATGCTTTTTTCCATGTGTTTACTTTTGTTTTCTGCACGTGTATGCTTTTACTTTTTTTATATTTCTGTTGAGTTTTTTCCTCTTTACGTGTATTTTTGGATGTTGAGTGCGTGAAAATGTATACATGCAAGTACTACATGTACAAATTACATCAGAGTACAGAAACTTCGCTCTTATATATTTATTTTACATATTATAAAAAGTGCATTTTTGTGCTAATTGTGTGGAATTTTTAGTTTTTTTTCATTTTCTTTATTCTTTAAGGGTAATACCAATGCTAATTGTTTTGTGCAATATTTTTGCTAATTAAACACATTTTTATTATTATGTGTATGTATGCATGGAAGTACAATACAATATGTGTGTAAATTATACTAGACTGCTAAAATTGCATTATTATATGTATATTCGCTGCATATTATAAAAAGTGCACAGTGCAAGGTTGTGTGCAAGTTTTTTCTTTATTTTTTTCCTCTTAAGAGTAATGCCAATGTCGCTAATTTATTCTCTCTTAGGAAACTTTATTTATTTTATTATGTTTAGTTTTTAATTCATTTCATGTTTTTAAGGACGATATCAATGCCACTTATTCGTTCCTTGTTTAAATGTTTCGTTTTTATGTAAAATTCACTATAATATTTTATTCTTACATAACTAAAAAAGTGCAATTTATGTGTAAATTGTGTGCAAATTGTATCATTATTTTTTTGAATTCATTTCTTCTTAAAGGGTGGTACCAATGCCACTATACTTCATTTCTTCTTAGATTTTTTTTTGTGTTCGTAAGTAAGTATACACGCAGGTATTATAAACCATGTGTGTAAATTATAGTAGAAGCAAAAATTGCACTATATATGCTTATTTTTGGCATATTAGAAAAGTGCAATTTCAGGGCATGCTTGTGTGCAAGTAATTTTTTAATTTTATTTCTTCTTAAAGGGTTTGATTTTCCCCAAACTTCATTAATTTGTTTGGGTTTTTGTTTTTAAATCTTCTTTCTTCTTAAAGGGCTTTATTATTACATTGAAAACTTCATTGTTTTGTTTTAGTTTTTTTTTGTATTTTGTTTTCTTAAACGGTTCCATTCTTTCATAGAAAACTTCATTATTTTGTATTTGTTTTAGTTTTTTATTTTCTTTTTTCTTAAATGGTTTCATTCTTCCCTATAATACTTCATTATTTTGTTTTTGTTTTTCTATTTTCTTTCTTATTAAAGGGTTTCGATCTTCCCTAGAAAATTTCATTATTTTGTTTTTGATATTTATTATCTTTCTTCTTAAAGGGTTTTATTCTTGAAGGAAATATGCCCTAGAGGCAATAATAAAGTTGTTATTTATATTTCCTTATATCATGATAAATGTTTATTATTCATGCTATAATTGTATTAACCGAAAACTTAGTACATGTGTGAATACATAGACAAAACAGAGTGTCCCTAGTATGCCTCTACTTGACTAGCTCGTTAATCAAAGATGGTTATGTTTCCTGACCAGAGACATGTGTTGTCATTTGATAAACGGGATCACATCATTGGAGAATGATGTGATGGACAAGACCCATCCGTTAGCTTAGCATTATGATCGTTGAGTTTTATTGCTATTGCTTTCTTCATGACTTATACATGTTCCTCTGACTATGAGACTATGCAACTCCCGAATACCGGAGGAACACCCTGTGTGCTATCAAACGTCACAACGTAACTGGGTGATTATAAAGATGCTCTACAGGTATCTCCGAAGGTGTTTGTTGGGTTGGCATAGATCGAGATTAGGATTTGTCACTCCGATTGTCGGAGAGGTATCTTTGGGCCCTCTCGGTAAAGCACATCACTATAAGCCTTGCAAGTAATGTGACTAATGAGTTCGTTGCGGGATGATGCATTACGGAACGATTAAAGAGACTTGCTGGTAACGAGATTGAACTAGGTATTGAGATACCGACGATCGAATCTGGGCAAGTAACATATCGATGACAAAGGGAACAACGTATGTTGTTATGCGGTTTGACCGATAAAGATCTTCGTAGAATATGTAGGAGCCAATATGAGCATCCAGGTTCCGCTATTGGTTATTGACCAGAGAAGTGTCTCGATCATATCTACATAGTTCTCGAACCCGTAGGGTCCGCACGCTTAACGTTCGATGACGATTTGTATTATGAGTTATGTGATCTGATGACCGAAGATTGTTCAGAGTCCCGGATGAGATCGGGGACATGACGAGGAGTCTCGAAATGGTCGAGAGGTAAAGATCGATATATTGGAAGGCTATATTCGGACATCGGAAAGGTTCCGAGTGATTCGGATATTTTTTGGAGTATCGGAGAGTTACGGGAATTCGGCGGGAGAAGTATTGGGCCTTATTGGGCCATACGGGAATAGAGGAGGCAGGCCAAAGGGAAGGAGGCGCGCGCCCTCCCATGGGTCCGAAATGGACTAGGGGAAAGGGGGCGGCGCCCCCCTTGCCCTTTCCTACTCCCTCTCTCTTTCCCTCTTTCTTCTCTCCTACACCGGAAAGGAAAAGGGGAATCCTACTAGGACTTGGGAGTCCTAGTAGGACTCCCCACACTTGGCGCGCCCTCTCTAGGGTCGGCCTCCTCCTCCCTCCTTTATATACGTGGGCAGGGGACACCCCAAAGGCACAACAGACAATCTATTAGCCATGTGCGGTGCCCCCCTCCACAGTTACACGCCTCGGTCATATCGTCGTACTGCTTAGGCGAAGCCCTGCGCTGGTAACTTCATCATCACCATCACCATGCCGTCGTGCTGACGGAACTCTCCCTCGGCCTCAACTGGATCAAGAGTACGAGGGACGTCATTGAGCTGAACGTGTGCTGAACACGGAGGTGCCGTACGTTTGGTGCTAGGATCGGTCGGATCGTTAAGACGTACGACTACATCAACCGCGTTGATATAACGCTTCCGCTTTCGGTCTACGAGGGTACGTGGACACACTCTCCCCGCTCGTTGCTATGCATCACCTAGATAGATCTTGCGTGATCGTAGGAATTTTTTTTAAATACTGCGTTCCCCAACAGTGGCATCCGAGCCAGGTCTATGCGTAGATGTTATATGCACGAGTAGAACACAAAGAGTTGTGAGCGATAATAGTCATACAGCTTACTAGCATGTCATACTTTGATTCGGCGGTATTTTTGGATGCAGCGGCTCAGACCGACATTACGCGTACACTTACGCGAGACTGGTTCTACCGACGTGCTTCGCACACAGGTGGCTAGTGGGTGTCTGTTTCTCCAACTTTAGTTGAATCGAGTGTGACTACGCCCGGTCCTTGTTGAAGATTAAAACAGCACACTTGACGAAAAATCATTGTGGTTTTGATGCGTAGGTAAGAACGGTTCTTGCTAAGCCCGTAGCAGCCACGTAAAACTTGCAACAACAAAGTAGAGGACTCTAACTTGTTTTTGCAGGGCATGTTGTGATGTGATATGGTCAAGACGTGATGAGATATAAATTGTTGTATGAGATGATCATGTTTTCTTAAAGTTATCGGCAACTGGCAGTAGCTTTATGGTTGTCTCTTTATTGCATATGATGCAAGCACCATATAATTGCTTTACTTTATCGCTATGCGATAGCAATGGTTGCAAAAAGCAATAGTTGGCGAGACGACCATGTGACGACACGTTGATAGAGATCAAGATGATGGAGATCATGGTGTCATGCCGGTGACGATGGAGATCATGACAGTACTTTGGAGATGGAGATCAAAGGCCAAGATGATGATGGCCATATCATGTCACATATTTTGATTGCATGTGATGTTTATCTATTATACATCTTATTTTGCTTAGTTTGACGGTAGCATTATAAGATGATCTCTCACTAAATTTCAAGGTATAAGTGTTCTCCCTGAGTATGCACCGTTGCGACAGTTCGTCGTGCCGAGACACCACATGATGATCGGGTGTGATAAGCTCTACGTTCAAATACAACGGGTGCAAGCCAGTTTTGCACACGCAGAATACTCGGGTTAAACTTTACGAGCCTAGCATATGCAGATATGGCCTCGGAACACTGGAGACCGAAAGGTCGACCGTGAATCATATAGTAGATATGATCAACATAGTGATGTTCACCATTGAAAACTACTCCATCTCACGTGATGATCGGACATGGTTTAGTTGATTTGGATCACGTGATCATTTAGATGACTAGAGGGATGTCTATCTAAGTGGGAGTTCTTAAGTAATATGATTAAATGAACTTTAATTTATCATGAACTTAGTCCTGATAGTATTTGCATATCTATGTTGTAGATCAATAGCTCGCGTTTAGCTCCCCTGTTTTATTTTTGATATGTTCCTAGAGAAAACTAAGTTGAAAGATGTTAGTAGTAATGATGCGGATTGGATCCGTGATCTGAGGATTATCCTCATTGCTGCACAGAAGAATTATGTCCTTGATGCACCGCTAGGTGACAGACCGATTGCAGGAGCAGATGTAGACGTTATGAACATTTGGCAAGCTCGATATGATGACTACTTGATAGTTTAGTGCACCATGCTTTACAGCTTAGAATCGGTGCTTCAAAGACATTTTGAACGCCACGGAGCATATGAGATGTTTCCAGAGTTGAAATTAGTATTTCAGACTCATGCCCATGTCGAAAGGTATGAGACCTTTGACAAGTACTCTGCCTACAAGATGGAGGAGAATAGCTCAGCTAGTGAGCATGTGCTCGGAATGTCTAAGTACTACAATCACTTGAATCAAGTGGGAGTTAATCTTCCAGATAAGATAGTGATTGAAAGAATTCTCTAGTCACTATCACCAAGTTACTAGAACTTCGTGATGAACTATAATATGCAAGGGACAACAGAAACGATTCCCAAGCTCTTCGTGATGCTGAAATCGACGAAGGTAGAAATCAAGAAAAGCATCAAGTGTTGATGGTTGACAAGACCACTAGTTTCAAGAAAAGGGCAAAGGGAAGAAGGGGAACTTCAAGAAGAACGGCAAGCAAGTTGCTGCTCAAGTGAAGAAGCCCAAGTCTAGACCTAAGCCTGAGACTAAGTGCTTCTACTGCAAATGGACTGGTCACTGGAAGCAGAACTGCCCCAAGTATTTGGCGGATAAGAAGGATGGCAAAGTGAACAAAGGTATATTTGATATATATGTTATTGATGTGTACTTACTAGTGTTTATAGCAACCCCTCAGTATTTGATACTAGTTCAGTTGCTAAGAGTAGTAACTCGAAACAAGAGTTGAAAAATAAACAGAGGCTAGTTAAGGGCGAGGTGACGATGTGTGTTGGAAATGATTCCAAGGATGATAAGATCACTATTGAACACTCCCTTTACCTTCGGGATTAGTGTTGAACCTAAAATAAATGTTATTTGGTGTTTGCGTTGAGCATGAATATGATTAGATCATGTTTATTGCAATACGGTTATTCATTTAAGTCAAAGAATAATTGTTGTTCTGTTTACATGAATAAAACCTTCTATGGTCATACACTCAAAATAAATGGTTTATTGAATCTCGATCGTGTTGATGCACATATTCATAATATTGATGCCAAAAGATGCAAAGTTGATAATGATAGTGCAACATATTTGTGGCACTGCCGTTTAGGTCATATTGGTGTAAAGCGCATGCAGAAAATCCATGATGATGGCTTTTGGAATCACTTGATTATGAATCACTTGATGCTTGCGAACCATGCCTCATGGGCAAGATGACTAAGACTCCGTTCTCCAGAACAATGGAGCGAGCCACTGACTTATTGGAAATAATACATACCGATGTATGCGGTCCAATGAGTGTTGGGGTTCATGGCGGGTATCATTGTTTTCTGACCTTCACAGATGATTTGAGCAGATATGTGTATATCTACTTGATGAAACACAAGTCTGAAACACTTGAAAAGTTCAAAGATTTTCAGAGTGAAGTAGAGAATCATCGTAAGAAGAAAATAAAGTTTCTACGATCTGATCGCAGAGGCAAATATTTGAGTTACGAGTTTGGCCTTCAATTAAAACAATGTGGAATAGTTTCACAAACTCATGCCACCTGGAACACCACAGCATAATGGTGTGTCCGAACGTCATAACCGCACTTTATTGGATATAGTGCAATCTATGATGTCTCTTACCGATTTACCACTATCGTTTTGGGGTTATGCATTACAGACAGCTACATTCACGTTAAATAGGGCACCGTCTAAATCCGTTGAGACGACACCGTATGAACTATGGTTTGGCAAGAAACCTAAGCTGTCGTTTCTTAAAGTTTGAGGTTGCAATGCTTATGTGAAAAAGTTTCAACCTGATAAGCTCAAACCCAAATCGGAGAAGTGCGTCTTCATAGGATACCCAACAGAAAATGTTGGGTACACCTTCTATCACAGATCCGAAGGCAAGATCTTTGTTGCGAAGAATGGATCCTTTCTAGAGAAGGAGTTTCTCTCGAAAGAAGTGAGTGGGAGGAAAGTAGAACTTGATGAGGTAACTGTACCTGCTCCCTTATTGGAAAGTAGTTCATCGCAGAAATCAGTTCCTGTGACTCCTACACCAATTAGTGAGGAAGCTAATGACGATGATCATATAACTTCAGATCAAGTTACTACTGAACCTCGTAGGTCAACCAGAGTAAGATCCGCACCAGAGTGGTACGGTAATCCTGTTCTGGAGGTCATGTTACTTGACCATGACGAACCTACGAACTATGAGGAAGCGATGATGAGCCTAGATTCCGCAAAATGGCTTGAGGCCAGGAAATCTGAGATGGGATCCATGTATGAGAACAAAGTATGGACTTTGGTTGACTTGCCCGATGATCGGCAACCAGTAGAGAATAAATGGATCTTAAAGAGGAAGTCGGACGCTGATAGTAGTGTTACTATCTAGAAAGCTCGAATTTTCGCAAAAATGTTTTCGACAAGTTCAAGGTGTTGACTACGATGAGATTTTCTCACTTGTATCGATGCTTAGAAGTCTGTCCGAATCATGTTAGCAATTGCCGCATTTTATGAAATTTGGCAAATGGATGTCAAACCTGCATTCCTTAATGGATTTCTTAAAGAAGAGTTGTATGTGATGCAACCAGAAGGTTTTGTCGATCCTAAAGGTGCTAAGAAAATATGCAAGCTCCAGCGATCCATCTATGGACTGGTGCAAGCATCTCGGAGTTGGAATATACGCTTTGATAAGTTGATCAAAGCATATAGTTCTATACAGACTTATGGTGAAGCCTGTATTTACAAGAAAGTGAGTGGGAGCACTACATCATTTCTGATAAGTATATGTGAATGACATATTGTTGATCGGAAATAATGTAGAATTTTCTGGAAAGCATGAAGGAGTGTTTGAAAGGAGTTTTTGAAAGAAGGACCTCGGTGAAGCTGCTTACATATTGAGCATCAAGATCTATAGAGATAGATCAAGACACTTGATAAGTTTTTTCAATGAGTACATACCTTGACAAGTTTTTGAAGTAGTTCAAAATGGAATAGTCAAAGAAGGAGTTCTTGCCTGTGTTGCAAGGTGTGAAGTTGTGTAAGACTCAAAGCACGACCACGGCAGAAGATGGAGAGAGAATGAAAGTCATTCCCTATGCCTCAGCCATAGGTTCTATGAAGTATGGCATGCTGTGTACCAGACCTATTGTATACCCTGCCCTGAGTTTGGCAAAGGGAGTACAATTTTTGATCTAGGAGTAGATCACTGAACAGCGGTCAAAATTATCCTTAAAGGACTAAGGAAATATTTCTCGGTTATGGAGGTGATAAAGAGTTCGTCGTAAAGAGTTATGCCGATGCAAGCTTTGACACCGATCTGGATGACTCTAAGTCACAATCCAGATACATATTGAAAGTGGGAGCAATTAGCTAAAGTAGCTCCGTGCAGAGCATTGTAGACATAGAAATTTGCAAAATACATACGGATCTGAATTTGGCAGACCCGTTGACTAAACTTCTCTCACAAGCAAAACATGATCACACCTTAGTACTCTTTGGGTGTTAATCACATGGCGATGTGGACTAGATTACTTACTCTAGTAAACCCTTTGAGTGTTGGTCACATGGCGATGTGAACTATGGGTGTTAATCACATGGTGATGTGAACTATTGGTGTCAAATCACATGGCGATGTGAACTAGATTATTGACTCTAGTGCAAGGGGAGACTGAAGGAAATATGCCTAATAAAGTTGTTATTTATATTTCCTTATATCATGATAAATGTTTATTATTCATGCTATAATTGTATTAACCGAAAACTTAGTACATGTGTGAATACATAGACAAAACAGAGTGTCCCTAGTATGCCTCTACTTGACTAGCTCGTTAATCAAAGATGGTTATGTTTCCTGACCAGAGACATGTGTTGTCATTTGATAAACGGGATCACATCATTAGAGAATGATGTGATGGACAAGACCCATCCGTTAGCTTAGCATTATGATCATTGAGTTTTATTGCTATTGCTTTCTTCATGACTTATACATGTTCCTCTGACTATGAGATTATGCAACTCCCGAATACCGGAGGAACACCTTGTGTGCTATCAAACGTCACAACGTAACTGGGTGATTATAAAGATGCTCTAGAGGTGTCGCCGAAGGTGTTTGTTGGGTTGGCATAGATCGAGATTAGGATTTGTCACTCCGATTGTCGGAGAGGTATCTCTGGGCCCTCTCGGTAATGCACATCACTATAAGCCTTGCAAGCAATGTGACTAATGAGTTAGTTGCGGGATGATGCATTACGGAACGAGCAAAGAGACTTGCCGGTAACGAGATTGAACTAGGTATTGAGATACCGACGATCGAATCTCGGGCAAGTAACATACCGATGACAAAGGGAACAACGTATGTTGTTATGCGGTTTGACCGATAAAGATCTTCGTAGAATATGTAGGAGCCAATATGAGCATCCAGGTTCCGCTATTGGTTATTGACCAGAGAAGTGTCTCGGTCATGTCCACATAGTTCTCGAACCCGTAGGGTCCGCACGCTTAACGTTCGATGACGATTTGTATTATGAGTTATGTGATCTGATGACCGAAGTTTGTTCAGAGTCCCGGATGAGATCGGGGACATGACGAGGAGTCTCGAAATGGTCGAGAGGTAAAGATCGATATACTGGAAGGCTATATTCGGACATCGGAAAGGTTCTGAGTGATTCGGATATTTTTCGGAGTACCGGAGTGTTACGGGAATTCGACGGGAGAAGTATTGGGCCTTATTGGGCCATACGGTAATAGAGGAGGCAGGCCAAAGGGAAGGAGGCGCCCCCCCCCATGGGTCCGATTTGGACTAGGGGACGGCGCCCCCCCTTGCCCTTTCCTACTCCCTCTCTCTTTCCCTCTTTCTTCTCTCCTACTCCGGAAAGGAAAAGGGGAATCCTACTAGGACTTGGGAGTCCTAGTAGGACTCCCCACACTTGGCGCGCCCCCTCTAGGGCCGGCCTCCTCCTCCTCCCTCCTTTATATACGTGGGCAGGGGACACCCCAAAGGCACGACAGACAATCTCTTAGCCGTGTGCGGTGCCCCCCTCCACAGTTACACACATCGGTCATATCGTCGTAGTGCTTAGGCGAAGCCCTGCGCCGGTAACTTCATCATCACCGTCGCCACGCCGTCGTGCTGACAGAACTCTCCCTCGGCCTCAACTGGATCAAGAGTACGAGGGACGTCATCGAGCTGAACGTGTGCTAAACACGGAGGTGCCGTACGTTCGGTGCTAGAATCGGTCGGATCGTGAAGACGTACGACTACATTAACCGCGTTGATATAACGCTTCCGCTTTCGGTCTATGACGCTACGTGGACACACTCTCCCCGCTCGTTGCTATGCATCACCTAGATTGATCTTGCGTGATCGTAGGAAAAGTTTTAAAATACTGCGTTCCCCAACACTTCTTCCCTAGAAAAATTCATTATTTTGTTTTGATTTTAGTTTTAATTTTAATTTTACTTCATTAACAGTAATACCTTTATTTTGGCATATTATAACAAAATGCAATTTCTTTGTAAATTGCATGCAAATTTTACCATTACCTGGTTTTTATTGCCTTTCTTATTAAAGGGTACTGTCAATGTTTAGTTTTTTTATATTCTTACTTCTTCAAGGGTAATACACGGGCCAGGGAGTCCACTAGCACAGGAGCATGCTGGGCTTGGGATTCAGCAAACATGTCAATCAACTGGCCTGTAGCCATTCGATTGAAACGAGTTTGGGTTAGCCGACTGACCCAAAAAGAAGTCAGCCAACTGACGTGTAGTCGCTCCCTACTTTGTCACATCAGCGTGATCAGTGGTGCTCGGCAAACGTTGATCGAGGTCCACCTTCATTGACCCCAAATGTAGCCCACATAGCCTACCGTCACCGTGTAGGGCGGTAGACCGGAGGACCAAATCGTGTTATACATCTGTATTGAATCCATACTCCAGCTACTCCCCCTCACATCATCGATGTAGGTTCAAGACCTCTTGACTCGGATACCATATTGAATTCATGCTCTAATTAAGTCATCCAAAAGACCAAACTGATGAAAAGAGATGGGCAATATATTTCAACGGGTCAAATCGTGCTAAACTTTGGCCACAAGGTCAAGACAGTGTCCTTGGCAATGGCATGTGCGATGAACAGTGTTTTCCCTTTTTCAAATGAGGGACAGCATTTTCTGTTAGGCAGACAAGAGGACGAAGAGGGCTTTAATTTTGTCACTTCTTATTGTTATCGAGGAAACCAGCCAACCGGGCGCAGCATAATCTCGACAGCCGAAGCTGATAAATGTAGTGGATCGGCCGATCCTTTGCAGTCCGTACGGGCTCAGCAGGTTGGAGAGGGGAGATTACCAAAGTCCGCCGCACCACGGCCGTCATCGTGTTTACTGCAGCTGTTTGCCCTGCCCCACCAACCGAATTTTTTCTCGATCGACCCCGCGCGCATCCCCGCCCGTCGAACAATCACCGTCGCCGCCATGCCTAAGCCTGAGTGCGGCCGTCGTACGTGCAGCTGCTACGGGCCCTAGGGAGCTCCCGGACCGGGACCGGCGACACGCGCTCACCAACGTTCACCCTGATGGCACCACGACCGCAGCTTGTTGCTCCCGCCAGTGCCCTTGCCAATGCCCGTTCGAGTTGCCATGGCATGCATGCATGCGTGTACGTACGAGAGGGGTGGCATGCATGCGCGCGGCGTTCTTCCAATCCTCCGCCGATACGTCTGTCTAGTTGCACCGCCGGGCATGCATGAAGTTCAGAACGGGGCGAACCAGGGTGGTGCTACAGGGCCCGGGACGCGACTATTCATCATCCACAATGGGCGGGAGGAGACTGTAGCTGTGACGTCCGGCAGAGACAGGCAGCTCTTTTTCTTTCCCCTCTTGGGCCTGCCCACGCAAGGAGTAGACGCTACAGTAGCTGCGTACACTGGCAGCCACGCACTCTCGTCTGTCGCCGCCGTGACCGTGCACCCACACATAGGGCAGGGCATGGACGCATGGTTCCCCCCGCCGAAGCTCAGCCGAACCCGGCGCACGACTGGCGGGGTGACATTTTTTTTGAGCAATGACTGGCGGGGTGACTGACATTAACACATGGTTTGCGCCATGCTTCTGCCGTGAATCTACCGACTTTGCACGGCCCACTGCGCTTTTGAGGGTCCGATCTGTTTGGGAAAAAAAATTAGTTGTTGACCACATAGGACGGAATTTCCTATTGGACGTGCTTTGCGTCATAGTCGCTGAAACGCACAGATTAACAACTAGTGAGCGTAACATGGTCCGGCCCATTTAGAGTATTTTACATGCTGAGGCAATACCGACTTTTTTTCTCATGGCTTTTCCTGGTTTCATTTCGTTTTTTCCTTTTCTTTTCATTTTAGGTTCTGTTTATTTTTCTTTTTTTCCTTTTCTTCTTTAAAAAAATCAGAAAATTTTAGCAAATGTCTTTTCAAAAAATGAAAATGTATCAAAATCATCTTTTTTTCAAAAAATTTCCACAAAATTGAAAAATATTTGCATTTCCAAAAAATATTCAGAAAATTAGAAAATTGTTTGGAATTATAAAATTTTATTCTTTTTCCAAAATGTTTGGAAAATTCAAAAAGTGGTCGAAGTTTTCAAGAAAATTATGGAATTTTAAGGAGTGTTCGTGTTTTCCAAAAAATGTTCGCGTTTTGAAAAAAAATCAATAAAATTTTCATGTTTTCCAAAATTTGTTCTTAATTTTTTTCTAAAAATTTGCTACAGTACCTCAACCGGTTCACTGTAGTAATCCCTTCGAGTCACTACAGTACTCGGTCCGGTTTTTGCTACGGTGCCTGGTTTTTCGCTTTGTTGCGTGAGCCAGCCTAGTCGGCCAGCCACCCGTGAGTCGCCCCGCCAATCTGCCGCAAAGAGCGGCAGATAGAAGGTCTCACATAAGACCTCCTCCTATTGGAGAAAATCTAGGGGAGCTCCTATTGAACGAGATCTCTAATTAAGGGATACCCCGCAAAGTTACTCCCACGTTCTCCGAGATTAACAAGTGGCGCAGTGCATGTGCCCTAGTTTTTCCTTATTTTTTTGTTTATTCAAAATATTTTATCTTTTAAACATTGCGCCCAAATCCCGAATTATTTTCACCATTGGATTTCTCGTGTAGAGATATTCAAAACTAAATTCCATGTTAACAGAGTTCGACGAACTTCTTTTCAAAAAAGAGGGAAAAAAGCCGGAAGCACATTTTTTTCTTCACCTTTTTCCCTTTCCGAGGCACGGTTGTGCCAGCTACCTCTCGCAAAAGCAAATATGTTCCTCCACTTGTGCCTCCCGTGGAAGCCAAAAAAAGAAAAAGTGTTTTTTCCCTTTGGAGAGGCACCTCTCGCGGAAGCAAATCTATGCCTCCACAAGGTGCAAATCTGTGCCTCCCATGGAAGAAAAGATAGAAAAACAAAGTGTTTTTTTTCTTTTTTGAGAGGCACTGTTGTGCCTCTTGTGGAAGCAAATGTGTGCCTCCTTTGAAAGAGAAAAATATTTTCCCCTTTTCAAGAGGCACAGTTGTGCCTTTCGCGAAAGCAAATCTGTGTCTCACGTGAAAGCAAAACAAACACGCTTTTCACGCAAAAATATACCCCCCCCCTCCTAAACCTAGGAAAAACAAGACGAAAATTGAAAAGCCAAAAAAAACCAGGAAAAACATCTAAAACGCGAAAAAGCATACAGATAAATAAACATGAATCCTGAGAGAGCGCCCAGCATGCAAAATGTGGCATCGGCTGAGAGTGCGCAGCCCACGAATGTGACCCTTGTGGGGCTCCCGCAAGGGGTACCCCTTGATTAGTTGCTCCCATATTGGACGCTTTTTGCCTCCAATAGGGACAGGACTGACACGGGCAGTTCGACTAGGTCGGCCCATTTACGTACCATAGACCAGCACCTGAGTTCACTCTAGCAACGGGCACTGTAGTATGTACGGTTACTGTAGCAGCTGTTAAAAAAATAGACAGTTTTCGAAAACATGAAAAGTTTGAGGAAATATTTTGAAAATGCAAATACTTAATAAAAATTGTATTTAAAAAAATTATGAATAATTTTAGTTTTTCTTTTTGTTCATTTTCCAAACGTTTCTAAAAAATTGTAAACAAATTAATAAATTATGAAGAATTTTTGTCACTTCGTAAAATTTTAAAAACATGGAACTATTTTCAAAAAGAGAAATTTCTTTGATAATTGGACCATTTTTAAAGTTCAACATTATTAAACTCAAACATTTTTTGAAAAACATGAACAAAGTTTTGAAATTTCAACCATTTTTTAAAATGATTATTTATTTATTTATTTATTACTAATGGTGAATTAATGAAAATAAAAAAGAAACTTAAAAATGAAAAGCAGAAAATAAAATACCAAAAGAATACCAGAAGAAACTGGTAAAGAAAATGACAGAAAAATAAGAGAGCGATTCGGGAATTTTCTAGAGGATCCCAAAAACGAGTAGAAAACCTTACATAAACTATGCTATGCTAGCTAAATGGGCTGGCCAAACAGATCGATCGTCTCGCTCACATGTGCGTTTGGGTGACTATTGACGCAATGGGCAATTCCTATTTGGCGCCTTTTTTTAGGGAAATGTCATCACGACGGTTTATATTTCATCCAGGAAAATGGATATGTCGTTTGCTAGTACATCAATTAGAAAATCTGGAGGCTCGGATTGCCAAACAATAGTCCTTGAACCTTTCGATCTACTAGCTAATACATCAGCCGCCATATTGGCCTCCCTAAGGCAATGGATAAAATTAACCGCACCCGGACCGAGAAGATACACTCTTCAAAGATAGCCTCACCCAGACCGAGTGCCGGTTTCTCCTGTTTTCGCAAACCGGCGTGTGAAGCAACTCTCTCAGACCTCTAGTTGGGCCGGGCCATATTTCTTTTTTTCCTGTTTTTATTTGAGCTGCAAAAAACCCTGCAAGTGTGAATAGGCGAGATTCGAACCGTGGCCTCCTGGTAATCGGCATGCTGAGCTAACCAACCTAGCCACATCACATTTGTGACTATAGCTTTCGATTTTTTTCTTCTTTCTTTTTTCTTGGAGTTGTTTTGAAGGTTTGTCTTTTCTTTCCTTTTTCTTTTTTCTGGAAGGGTTTTGTTCTTTCTTTTTTCTTTTATGCAAATGTGTGAACATTTTCTTCAAATTCATGATTTTTTATTCAAAATTGATGAACTTTTCTTCAAGATCAATGAACTTTTTTCCAAATTCGATGAACTTTTATCAAATTTGATGATTTTTTCAGATTTGATTAACTTTTTTAGAACATACAAACTTTTTTTCAAATTTGATGAACTATTCTCAATTTTGATGACTTTTTTTAAATTTGATGATTTTTTTTCATATTCAATGAACTTTTTCAAAATTGATGAACTTTTTTTCAAAGTTGGAACTTTTTTAAAATTCGATGAACTTTTCTCATATTCGATGATTTTTTTCAAATTGGATGAATTTTTTCAGATTCAATGGACTTTTTTCATACGGTGTTTCTTTAATTTAATGAACTTCTCTCAAATTCGATGTTTTTTTAAAATTGATGAATTTTTTTAAACTCACGATCATTTTTCAAATTCTTGAAATTGTTTGTCAAATTCGTGAACTTTTTGAGTATGTGAACATTTTTCTAATTCATGAACTTTTTTTGAACAGGCCAACATATCTTTGGTTTTCATGAACTTTTTTGAAATCTATGAACTTTTAAAATTTGTTCATATTTTTTAAGTAATCGTGTTTATCTGAAATGTTATCAAATATTTCCAAAATATAACCAATAGACAAATAGCATTTGTTCTGCAGTGAGTCACAACTACTTACATAGTCCATTGGTTCGCTAGATGCTTGGGGGAACCTCGCGCGCGGGTTCGATTCCTTGCACAGCTTCTTTCTTGGAATGTTTTCATGGTATATACCATTTCGTGCGCTGGGAGTTCGTGGGCCGATTCACTACGCTCAGCAGTGAGCGCTAGTTCACTTCAGGGACGCTAAAAGGCGCCGATTAGGAGCACCCGACGCAATGAGCGTCCAATATGGAATTCCAAGATAATGTTCACGAAATTTATATAAGTGTTTATTCAATTCAATAATGTTCATGACTTTTAGAAAGTGTTCACAGTTTAGATTTGTGCATCACATTTTTCTAAAATCTTCATGAAAATGTACAGAGTTTTCACATAATTTGTAGAAAATGTTCGGATCACTTACAAAATTGTTCATGACCTTGAAAAATCCTGCATTTAGTTTTGTTTCCTAACATTTTAAAAAAAGGCTCAATGTGCATTTTGCAAATGTTCAACATGTACCCGGACAAAAGTGTTCAAAGTGTATTAAAAATGTTTAATGTGTGTATAAAAAATGTTCAATATATATACATATATAAAGTTAAAATGTATTTTGAAAAATATAAGAAAATAAAAAAATGAACAAAAATAAAAAGGGAAATGAAATTTTATAAAGAAAAACAAAAATGGTGGAACCTTCCCAAAACAGGTGGAAGGTTCCATGAACCGGTCTCGGAAGCTTCCCAAAACCATTCGCTGACCCACTTTGTCTATTCCTGTAGTTGAGACATAGCCTTTGTGGTATATGTTCAGTGCATAGCGAGTGGACTGACGAAACACGCGCGTCACCTCGTGTTGACTGACGAAAAGGCGACAAAGAAAAGGATGTGTGTGTCTGTGTGTTCTATATCAGCAGCTAGGTGTGCTTGGGAGACTTCAAAGCGTGAAGGGACTAAGAAGTTTGTACGGATCTGAAGATCGCCAACTTGTGAAGATCTACCACGAGTGATACTAGACCTTCGTGGTCATAAGCAATAGTGGAATATGTGGATGTTGGTTGCTACTTCGTGGGAATCTCCATGCGTATTGTCCTCTGTGGACCTTGTAGTCGAGATCTACGTAATCTTGTAATCTTCATGGTTTGAAGCCTCCATCAACGTTGAGCCTCTCCGTGTTACGTTATCCTAACCCTTCCTACTTACTTTTGCACATTATTTTTCCCTGCTTTACTTTTTGTAGACTTGCATGTATAGGAAGTCCTAATCAACCGGTAGCTAAGCTTAAAATTGTAAATAACTTAAATCTTCAAAGAAGTTCCTCTATGTTGTGTTTTTAGTCTATTCACCCCTCCCCCTCTAGACATATTAAACGATCCAGTGTGGCAATCCTTCTTCTTGCTCTTTGGCCACAATGTCACCATATCCGCATCACAAAAAGCTCGGGGTGATGCATGGATTGATCGATGTCCCTTCATTTGTCTTCACACGGGTCCCACACTATGGTTTTCGATGCCTTGAGTTTATGGCTTGTTTTTGAAGGAAATATGCCCTAGAGGCAATAATAAAGTTATTATTTATTTCCTTATTTCATAATAAATGTTTATTATTCATGCTAGAATTGTATTAACCGGAAACATAATACATGTGTGAATACATAGACAAACATAATGTCACTAGTATGCCTCTACTTGACTAGCTCGTTGATCAAAGATGGTTAAGTTTCCTAACCATAGACATGAGTTGTCATTTGATAAACGGGATCACATCATTAGGAGAATGATGTGATTGACTTGACCCATTCTGTTAGCTTAGCACTTGATCGTTTTAGTTTACTGTTATTGCTTTCTTCATAACTTATACATGTTCCTATGACTATGAGATTATGCAACTCCCGATTACCGGAAGAACACTTTGTGTGCTACCAAACGTCACAACGTAACTGGGTGATCATAAAGGTGCTCTACAGGTGTCTCCGATGGTACTTGTTGAGTTGGCATAGATCGAGACTAGGATTTGTCACTCTGATTGTAGGAGAGGTATCTCTGGGCCCTCTCCGTAATGCATATCACTATAAGCCTTGCAAGCAATGCAACTAATAAGTTAGTTGCGGGATGATGCATTACGGAACGAGTAAAGAGACTTGCCGGTAACGAGATTGAGCTAGGTATTGAGATACCGACGATCGAATCTCGGGCAAGTAACATACCGATGACAAAGGGAACAACGTATGTTGTTATGCGGTTTGACCGATAAAGATCTTCGTAGAATATGTAGGAACCAATATAAGCATCTAGGTTCTGCTATTGGTTATTGACCGGAGACGTGTCTTGGTCATGTCTACATAGTTCTCGAACCCGTAGGGTCCGCACGCTTAAAGTTCTGTGATGATCGGTATTATGAGTTTTTGTGTTTTCATGTACCGAAGGTAGTTCGGAGTCCCGGATGTGATCACGGACACGATGAGGAGTCTTGAAATGGCCGAGACGTAAAGATCGATATATTGGACGACTATGTTCGGACACCGGAAGTGTTTCGGGAGGTTTTGGACATATACCAGAGTACCGGGGGGTTACTGGAACCTCCCGGGGAGTATATTGGGCCTAATGGGCCCTAGTGGGAGAAGAGGAGGGGCGGCCAGGGCAGCCGCGCGCCCACTCCCCCTCTAGTCCGAATTGGACAAGGAGGGGGGGCGGCGCCCCCCTTTCCTTCTCTCCCTTCCTTCTCCTCTCCTACTCCTACTTGGAAGGGGGGAGTCCTACTCGCGGTGGGAGTATGACTCCTCATGGGGCGCGCCATAGGAGGCTGCCCCCCTCCCCCTCCTCCACTCCTTTATATACGGGGAGGGGGGCACCCCTTGGAGACACAACAATTGATCATTGATCTCTTATAGCCGTGTGCGGTGCCCCCCTCCACCATAATCCACCTCTGTAATATTGTAGCGGTGCTTAGGCGAAGCCCTGCGTCGGTAGCATCATCATCACCGTCACCATGCCATCGTGCTGACGAAGCTCTTCCCCGAAGCTCTACTGGATCGTGAGTTCGTGGGACGTCACCGAGCTGAATGTGTGCTGAACGTGGAGGTGCCATACGTTCGGTACTGAGGATCGGTCGATCGTGAAGACGTACGACTACATCAACCACGTTGTTATAACGCTTCCACTTACGGTCTACGAGGGTACGTAGACGACACTCTCCCCTCTCGTTGCTATGCATCACCATGATCTTGCGTGTGTGTAGGAATTTTTTTGAAATTACTACGTTCCCCAACAGTGGCATCCGAGCCAGGTTTATGCGTAGATGTTATATGCACGGTGAGTTGTGGGCGATACAAGTCATACTGCTTACCAGCATGTCATACTTTGGTTCGGGGGTATTGTTGGATGAAGCGGCCCGGACCGACATTACGTGTACACTTACGCGAGACTGGTTCTACCGACGTGCTTCGCAGACAGGTGGCTGGCGTGTGTCAGTTTCTCCAACTTTAGTTGAACCGAGTGTGACTACGCCCGGTCCTTGTTGAAGGTTAAAACATCACTAACTTGATGAAATATCGTTGTGGTTTTGATGCGTAGGTAAGAACGGTTCTTGCTCAGCCCGTAGCAGCCACGTAAAACTTGCAACAACAAAGTAGATGACGCCTAACTTGTTTTTGGAGGGCATGTTGTGATGTGATATGGTCAAGACATGATGCTAAATTTTATTGTATGAGATGATCATGTTTTGTAACAGAGTTATCGGCAACTGGCAGGAGCCATATGGTTGTCGCTTTATTGTATGAAATGCAATCTCCGTCTAACTGCTTTACTTTATCACTAAGCGGTAGCGATAGTCATAGAAGCAATAGTTGGCGAGACGAGAACGATGCTACGATGGAGATCAAGGTGTCGTGCCAGTGACAATGGTGATCATGACGGTGCTTTGGAGATGGAGATCAAAGGCACAAGATGATGATGGCCATATCATATCACTTATATTGATTGCATATGATGTTTATCCTTTATGCATCTTATTCTGCTTGATTGACGGTAGCATTATAAGATGATCTCTCACTAAATTTCAAGGTACAAGTGTTCTTCCTGAGTATGCACCGTTGCCAAAGTTCGTCATGCCGAGACACCACGTGACGATCGGGTGTGATAAGCTCTACGTTCATATACAACGGGTGCAAGCCAGTTTTGCACACGCATAAATACTCGGGTTAAACTTGACGAGCCTAGCATATGCAGATATGGCCTCGGAACACTGAGACCGAAAGGTCGAGCGTGAATCATATAGTAGATATGATCAAAATAGTGATGTTCACCATTGAAAACTACTCCATCTCACGTGATGATCGGACATGGTTTAGTTGATATGGATCACGTGATCACTTATATGATTAGAGGGATGTCTATCTAAGTGGGAGTTCTTAAATATGATTCATTGAACTTTAATTTATCATGAACTTAGTACCTGATAGTATTTTGCTTGTCTATGTTGTTGTAGATAGATGGTCCGTGCTGTTGTTCCGTTGAATTTTAATGCGTTCCTTGAGAAAGCAAAGTTGAAAGATGATGGTAGCAATTACACGGACTGGGTCCGTAACTTGAGGATTATCCTCATTGCTGCACAGAAGAATTATGTCCTGGAAGCACCGCTGGGTTCCAAACCCGCTGCAGGAGCAACGCCAGATGTTATGAACGTCTGGTAGAGCAAAGCTGATGACTACTCGATAGTTCAGTGTGCCATGCTTTACGACTTAGAACCGGGACTTCAACGACGTTTTGAACGTCATGGAGCATATGAGATGTTTCATGAGTTGAAGTTAATATTTCAAGCAAATGCCCGGATTGAGAGATATGAAGTATCCAATAAGTTCTACAGCTGCAAGTTGGAGGAGAATAGTTATGTCAGTGAGCATATACTCAAAATGTCTGGGTAGAACAATCACTTGATTCAACTGGGAGTTAGTCTTTCGGATGATAGTGTCACTGACAGAATTCTTCAATCACTGGCACCAAGCTACAAGAGCTTCGTGATGAACTATAATATGCAAGGGATGGATAAGACAATTCCCGAGCTCTTCGCAATGCTAAAGGCTGCGGAGATAGAAATCAAGAAAGAGCATCAAGTGTTGATGGTCAACAAGACCACCAGTTTCAAGAAAAAGGGTAAAGGGAAGAAGAAGGGGAACTTCAAGAAGAACGGCAAACAAGTTGTTGCTCAAGAAGAAACCCAAGTCTGGACCTAAGCCTGAGACTGAGTGCTTCTACTGCAAAGGAACTGGCCACTGGAAGCGGAATTGCCCCAAGTATTTGGCGGATAAGAAGGATGGCAAGGTGAACAAAGGTATATGTGATATACATGTTATTGATGTGTACCTTACTAAAGCTCGCAGTAGCACCTGGGTATTTGATACTGGTTCTGTTGCTAATATTTGCAACTCGAAACAGGGACTACGGATTAAGCGAAGATTGGCTAAGGACAAGGTGACGATGCGCGTGGGAAATGGTTCCAAAGTCGATGTGATCGCGGTCGTTACGCTACCTCTACATCTACCTTCGGGATTAGTTTTAGACCTGAATAATTTTTATTTGGTGCCAGCGTTGAGCATGAACATTATATCTGGATCTTGTTTGATGCGAGACGGTTATTTATTTAAATGTGAGAATAATGGTTGTTCTATTTATATGAGTAATATCTTTTATGGTCATGCACCCTTGAAGAGTGGTCTATATTTAATGAATCTCGATAGTAGTGATACACATATTCATAATGTTGAAGCCAAAAGATGCAGAGTTGATAATGATAGTGCAACTTATTTGTGGCACTGCCGTTTAGGTCATATTGGTGTAAAGCGCATGAAGAAACTCCATTCTGATGGACTTTTGGAATCACTTGATTATGAATCACTTGGTACTTGCGAACCATGCCTCATGGGCAAGATGACTAAAACGCCGTTCTCCGGAACAATGGAGCGAGCAACAGATTTGTTGGAAATCATACATACTGATGTATGTGGTCCGATGAATATTGAGGCTCGCGGCGGATATCGTTATTTTCTCACCTTCACAGATGATTTGAGCAGATATGGGTATATCTACATAATGAAACATAAGTCTGAAACATTTGAAAAGTTCAAAGAATTTCAGAGTGAAGTGGAAAATCATCGTAACAAGAAAATAAAGTTTCTATGATCTGATCGTGGAGGAGAATATTTGAGTTACGAGTTTGGTCTTCATTTGAAACAATGCGGAATAGTTTCGCAACTCACGCCACCCGGAACACCACAGCCAAATGGTGTGTCCGAACGTCGTAATCGTACTTTACTAGATATGGTGCGATCTATGATGTCTCTTACCGATTTACCGCTATTGTTTTGGGGTTATGCTTTACAAACAACTGCATTCACGTTAAATAAGGCACCATCTAAATCCGTTGAGACGACACCTTATGAACTATGGTTTGGAAAGAAACCGAAGTTGTCGTTTCTTAAAGTTTGGGGATGCGATGCTTATGTGAAAAACCTTCAACCTGATAAGCTCGAACCCAAATCGGAGAAATGTGTCTTCATAGGATACCCAAAGGAGACTGTTGGGTACACCTTCTATCACAGATCCGAAGGCAAGACATTTGTTGCTAAGAATGGATCCTTTCTAGAGAGGGAGTTTCTCTCGAAAGAAGTGAGTGGGAGGAAAGTAGAACTTGATGAGGTAACTGTACCTGCTCACTTATTGGAGAGTAGTTCATCACAGAAACCGGTTCCTGTGACACCTACACAGATTAGTGAGGAAGCTAATGATGATGATCATGAAACTTCAGATCAAGTTACTACCGAACCGCGTAGGTCAACCAGAGTAAGATCCGCACCAGAGTGGTACGGTAATCCTGTTCTGGAGGTCATGTTACTTGACCATGACAAACCTACGAACTGAGGAAGCGATGATGAGCCCAGATTCTGCAAAATGGCTTGAAGCCATGAAATCTGAGATGGGATCCATGTATGAGAACAAAGTGTGGACTTTGGTTGACTTGCCCGATGATCGGCAAGCCATCGAGAATAAATGGATCTTCAAGAAGAAGACTGGCACTGACGGTAATGTTACTGTCTACAAAGCTCGACTTGTTGCGAAAGGTTTTCGACAAGTTCAAGGGGTTGTCTACGATGAGACTTTCTCACCCGTAGCGATGCTTAAGTCTGTCCGAATCATGTTAGCAATTGCCACATTTTATGATTATGAAATTTGGCAAATGGATGTCAAAACTGCATTCCTGAATGGACTTCTGGAAGAAGAGTTGTATATGATGCAACCAGAAGGTTTTGTCGATCCAAAGGGTGCTGACAAAGTCTGCAAGCTCCAGCGATCCATTTATGGACTGGTGCAAGCCTCTCGGAGTTGGAACAAACATTTTGATAGTGTGATGAAAGCATATGGTTTTATACAGACTTTTGGAAAAGCCTATATTTACAGGAAAGTGAGTGGGAGCTCTGTAGCATTTCTAATATTATATGTGGATGACATATTGTTGATTGGAAATGATATAGAATTTTTGGATAGCATAAAAGGATACTTGAATAAGAGTTTTTCAATGAAAGACCTCGGTGAAGCTGCTTACATATTGGGCATCAAGATCTATAGAGATAGATCAAGACGCTTAATTGGACTTTCACAAAGCACATACCTTGACAAAGTTTTGAAAAAGTTCAAAATGGATCAAGAAAAGAAAGGGTTCTTGCATGTGTTACAAGGTGTGAAGTTGAGTAAGACTCAATGCCCGACCACTACAGAAGATAGAGAGAAAATGAAAAGTGTTCCCTATGCTTCAACCATAGGCTCTATCATGTATGCAATGCTGTGTACCAGACCTGATGTGTGCCTTGCTATTAGTTTAGTAGGGAGGTACCAAAGTAATCCAGGAGTCGATCACTGGACAGCGGTCAAGAACATCCTGAAATACCTGAAAAGGACTAAGGATATGTTTCTCATTTATGGAGGTGACAAATAGCTCGTCGTAAATTGTTACGTCGATGCAAGCTTTGACACTGATCCGGACGATTCTAAATTGCAAACTGGATACGTGTTTATATTGAACGGTGGAGCTGTCAGTTGGAGCAGTTCTAAACAAAGCATCATGGTGGGATCTACGTGTGAAGCGGAGTACATAGCTGCTTCGAAAGCAGCAAATGAAGGAGCTGGAAGAACACTGTGTGTGCTACCAAATGTCACAACGTAACTGGGTGATCATAAAGGTGCTCTACAGGTGTCTCCAATGGTACTTGTTGAGTTGGCATAGATCGAGACAAGGATTTGTCACTCCGATTGTCGGAGAGGTATCTCTGGGCCCTCTCGGTAATGCACATCACTATAAGCCTTGCAAGAAATGCAACTAATGAGTTAGTTGCGGGATGATGCATTACAGAACGAGTAAAGAGACTTGCCGGTAACGAAATTTAGCTAGGTATTGAGATACCGACGATCGAATCTCGGGCAAGTAACATGCCGATGACAAAGGGGACAACGTATGTTGTTATGCGGTTTGACCGATAAAGATCTTCGTAGAATATGTAGGAACCAATATGAGCATCCAGGTTCCGCTATTGGTTATTGACCGGAGACGTGTCTCGGTCATGTCTACATAGTTCTCGAACCCGTAGGGTCCGCACGCTTAAAGTTCGGTGACGATCGATATTATGAATTTTTGTGTTTTGATGTACCGAAGGTAGTTCAGAGTCCCGGATGTGATCACGGACATGACGAGGAGTCTCTAAATGGCCAAGATGTAAAGATCTATATATTGGACGACTATGTTCGGACACCGGAAGTGTTTCGGGAGGTTTCGGACATATACCGGAGTACTGGGGGGTTACCGGAACCTCCCGGGGAGTATATTGGGCCTAATGGGCCCTAGTGGGAGAAGAGGAGGGGCGGCCAGGGCAGCCGCGCGCACCCTCCCCCTCTAGTCCGAATTGGACAAGGAGGGGGGGGGGGGGCGGCGCCCCCCTTTCCTTCTCTCCTTCTCTCCCTTCCTTCTCCTCTCCTACTCCTACTTGGAAGGGGGGAGTCCTACTGCCGGTGGGAGTAGGACTCCTCATGGGCCGCGCCATAGGAGGCCGCCCCTCCCCCTCCTCCACTCCTTTATATATGGGGAGGGGGGCACCCCTTGGAGACACAACAATTGATCATTGATCTCTTAGCCGTGTGCGGTGCCCCCCTCCACCATAATTCACCTCGGTAACATCGTAGTGGTGCTTAGGCGAAGCCCGCGTCGGTAGCATCATCATCACCGTCACCACGCCGTCGTGCTGACGGAGCTCTTCCCTGAAGCTCTACTGGATCGTGAGTTCGTGGGACGTCACCGAGCTGAACGTGTGCTGAACGCGGAGGTGTCGTACGTTCGGTACTGAGGATCGGTCGATGGTGAAGACGTACGACTACATCAACCACGTTGTTATAACGCTTCCGCTTACGGTCTACGAGGGTACGTAGACGACACTCTCCCCTCTCGTTGCTATGCATCACCATGATCTTGCGTGTGCGTAGGATTTTTTTTGAAATTACTACGTTCCCCAACAGTTTTTACGTGGATAAGTGGATTTGCATGCTGGTCATCACTCAACGAATGCTGTGACGGAGGAGTGATGAAGTTCAAGGTATCAGCTATGGCGGTGGAGCCGTGGACTTGTACTTATCCTTTTGCTTCCCACGAGACAACCATCCAAGATTGTATCATTGTCGTATTTGTATCAGTTTCCTTAATAGTTAATAAATAACATGTATTTTTTATTAAATACAAATACTGGTGTTAGGCGCCGGCTGACTGGTCCAACATTTCGGTTGCTCGCGCGTGAGCCATCCAGATCGATTACTGCTAGTCGTCTGATCCTTTCTCCTTTCTTTCCCAACGCGCACCGTATCATGCACGCACTGCACAAGAAATCACCACCCAACTAGTGAGATCTTGCGTGTCATTGCCTCTGTCATCCATCTCATCGACGTTTGCCCCCCTACAACTCCCACCATCAACGGGCGTGCTCGGCCATGGCTTCTTGCAGCTCCTGCTGTGAATGGTCGTAGTTGTGCCAATGTAGACATGAAGCCTCGTCCGGCAACGATTTTAGCTCTACTCATTGTGGTTGCAGCATCGGGTGCACAACCCCTGCCGTCGACGCTCGCCACACGGATTGCAGCAAAAATCGTGCACTGCTGTCGTCCAAAAGTACAACTCCCATTGATGTAGAAAAAAATTCCGCTGGTTCCAGCAATTCTGCTCGCCAGTTGCAGCTTTTTGCCCTTGCCACCGGTGTGGTCAATTCCACCAAAAATTGTAGTCGGTTCCAGCAAAAAAACTTCGATCGCAACAAAAATGACCTTGCTGGATGACCGATTCCAACACTAGTCGTGTGTGGTTGCAACTTCCCGTTGGCCTATTCTAGCAAAATGACACGTCGGTTGCGCACCGGTGGCTGGCAGTTGTTGGTCCTTGTCGACTCATGCAGCACGGGGACGGCCGGGTCCCAGGAACCATGGCCACCGGTCGCAACATTTGTAGATGTCATGTTAGGTTTAAGTGTTAAAGCTCTGTTAAGAAAGAGGTCGTCCCAAACTTGTGGAGTGCTAAATTCCCTATTATTTCAATAAGTCTTCCGTTGGTTGTAACTAATCACGTACCCGCTGCTGTGGAATTCCTGGTCGCCGTCGCTAGCATCAGTGGCCTCTGTCGAGGAGGCGACGACCATGGAGGAGAGCTCGTATGGACGGGGCACGTTGAGGGGGTGGCGACCATGGCGTGGCTGGGCTAGGTCAACGGTTGGGGGGGGGGGCTGCCAGAGAGATAGAGAGAAATCGAGAGGACGAAGAGGTAATGGCAGAGGAGGCGAATGTGGGCCCGCAACTCACGCGAGCGAGCAACCTCCACTGGTCGGCTGGAAACAATCATTTACCAAAAAAATCACAGATCCCAACATCTAGTTTTGTATCTATCATGACAAAAATTCATGGATAACACAAATTATATCAATTAGTAGCAATAGCAGTCAATACAGTTAGGTTTTTTTAGGGAAAATGATGCCTCTTTATTTAATCAATGAAGCTCGGAATGTCATCCGAAATTACATCAAGAACAAAATCCGGGGGGGGAGCCAAACCTTACATGGTTCATCACCTACACCTACTTTAGCAAATTTATGCGCGGCAACATTAGCGGATCTCCTAACCCAAGACACTTTAACGTCAGCAAAGAAACGTAACAAGATCTTAATCTCCTCCACCCAGGGGCCAGCCGCCCCCAGGTTCTTCCAGGGTTGCTTGATCATCTGCACCATCTTCTAGCTATCAAGCTCGATGTGAACTCTTTCTGCGTTGACCTCCCATGCCAGCTCCAAGCCCCTTTTACATGCCAGAATTTCAGTAGCTTCCGGGTTCGTGATATTGGGGAAGTGGTGGCACAAACCCTCCATGAAGGCACCCTGGTGGTTTATCACCACCGCTCCTCCTCCTTTGTCCCCATGCTTCTACATAGCACCATCGGCATTGACTTTGACCCAACCATCATCAGGAACCTGCCATCTTTGACGTGGCTGTGGCATTACTGGTTGCTTCTGATTTGGGTGCACCGCCTTCCACTCGTGCATATGAGCTACGACCGTAGCTATGATTTCATGTGAAGGTGCAATTCTTTTCCCATCTCTTGCCTCATTTTGGGCCAGCCACAAACCGTATGTGAAGGAAATATGCCCTAGAGGCAATAATTAAGTTGTTGTTTTATATTTCCTTATTCATGATAAAGGTTTATTATTCATGCTAGAATTGTATTGATCGGAAACCTAAATACATGTGTGAATATATAAACAAACTGAAGGAAATATGCCCTAGAGGCAATAATAAAGTTGTTATTTTATATTTCCTTATTCATGATAAAGGTTTATTATTCATGCTAGAATTGTATTGATCGGAAACTTAAATACATGTGTGAATACATAAACAAATACCGTGTCCCTAGTAAGCCTCTACTAGACTAGCTCGTTGATCAAAGATGGTTAAGGTTTCCTAACCATGGACATGAGTTGACATTTGATAACGGGATCACATCATTAGGAGAAGGATGTGATGGACAAGACCCATCCGTTAGCTTAGCATAATGATCGTTCAGTTTTATTGCTATTGCTTTCTTCATGTCAAATACATATTCCTTCGACTATAAGATTATGCAACTCCCGGATACCGGAGGAATGCCTTGTGTGTTATCAAACGTCACAATGTAACTGGGTGATTATAAAGGTGCTCTACAGGTATCTCCAAAGGTGTTTGTTGAGTTGGCATAGATCGAGATTAGGATTTGTCACTCCGAGTATCAGAGAGGTATCTCTGGGCCCTCTCGGTAATACATATCATAAGATTGCAAGCAAACTACTAAGGAGTTAGTCATGAGGTGATGTATTACGGAATGAGTAAAGAGACTTGCTGCTAAAGAGATTGAACTAGGCATGTAGATACCGACGATCGAATCTCGGGAAAGTAACATACCGATGGACAAAGGGAATTACGTATGTTGTCATAATGGTTCGACCGATAAAGATCTTCATAGAATATGTAGGAGTCAATATGAGCATCCAGGTTCCGCTATTGGCTATTGACCGGAGAGGTGTCTCGGTCATGTCTACATAGTTCTCGAACCCGTAGGGTCCGCACGCTTAACGTTCGATGACGATATTGTATTATATGAGTTATATGATTTGGTGACCGAATGTTGTTCGGAGTCCCGGATGAGATCATGGACAAAACGAGGAGTCTAGAAATGGTCGAGAGGTAAATATTGATATATAGGACTATAGTATTCGGACACTGGAAGTGTTGGGGAACGCAGTAATTTCAAAAAAATTCCTACGCACACGCAAGATCCATCTAGGTGATGCATAGCAACGAGAGGGGAGAGTGTTGTCCACGTACCCTCGTAGACCGAAAGCAGAAGCGTTATGACAATGCGGTTGATGTAGTCGTACGTCTTCATGATTCGACTGACCCTAGTACCGAAAGTACGGGACCTCCGCGATCTGCACACGTTCAGCTCGGTGACGTCCCACTAACTCTAGATCCAGCTGAGTGTCGGGGAAGAGCTTCGTCAGCACGATTGCGTGATGACGGTGATGATGAAGTTACCAACGCAGGGCTTCGCATAAGCACTGCAACGATATGACCGAGGTGGAAATCTGTGGAGGGGGGCACCGCACACGGCTAAACAGTCAACTTGTGTGTCATGGGGTGCCCCCTGCGCCCTTATATAAAGGAGCAAGGGGGAGGTCGGCCAGCCCTCCTTGGCGCGCCCCCAAGAGGGGAATCCTACTAGGACTCCAAGTCCTAGTAGGTTTCCACCAAAAGGGAGAGAGGGGGCAGGAAGGACAGGGAGAGGGAGAAGGAAAGGGCCCCCCTTCCTAGTCCAATTCGGACTCAAGGGAGAGGGGGTGCGCGGCCTGCCCTGGCCGCCCCTCTCTCTCTCCACTAAGGCCCATCGAGGCCCATTAGTTCCCCCGGGGGTTCCGATAACCCTCCGGCACTCCCGTTTTATCCGAAACTTCTTCGGAACACTTCCGGTGTCCGAATATAGTCGTCCAATATATCAATCTTTATGTCTCTACCATTTCGAGACTCCTCGTCATGTCCGTGATCACATCCGGGACTCCGAACAACCTTCGGTACATCAAAACATATAAACTCATAATACCGATCGTCACCGAACGTTAAGCGTGCGGACCCTACGGGTTCGAGAACTATGTAGACATGACCGAGACTCATCTCCGATCAATAACCAATAGCGGAACCTGGAGGCTCATATTGGTTCCTACATATTCTACGAAGATCTTTATCGTTCAAACCGCATAACAACATACGTTGTTCCCTTTGTCATCGGTATGTTACTTGCCCGATATTCGATCGTCGGTATCTCAATACCTAGTTCAATCTCGTTACCGGCAAGTCTCTTTACTCGTTCCGTATTGCATCATCCTGCAACTAACTCATTAGTCACATTGCTTACAAGGCTTATAGTGATGTGCATTACCGAGAAGGCCCAGAGATACCTCTCCGACAATCGGAGTGACAAATCCTAATCTCGATCTATGCCAACTCAACAAACACCATCGGAGACACCTGTAGAGCATCTTTATAATCACCCGGTTACGTTGTGACGTTTGATAGCACACTAAGTGTTCCTCCGGTATGCGGGAGTTGCATAATCTCATAGTCATAGGAACATGTATAAGTCATGAAGAAAGCAATAGCAACAAACTAAACGATCAAGTGCTAAGCTAACGGAATGAGTCAAGTCAATCACATCATTCTCTAATGATGTGATCCTGTTAATCAAATGACAACTCATGTCTATGGCTAGGAAACTTAACCATGTTTGATTCAACGAGCTAGTTAAGTAGAGGCATACTAGTGACACTCAGTTTGTCTATGTATTCACACATGTACTAAGTTTCCGGTTAATACAATTCTAGCATGAATAATAAACATTTATCATGATATAAGGAAATATAAATAACAACTTTATTATTGCCTCTAGGGCATATTTCCTTCAGTCTCCCACTTGCACTAGAGTCAATAATCTAGATTACACAGTAATGATTCTAACACCCATGGAGTCTTGGTGTTGATCATGTTTTGCTCGTGACAGAGGCTTAGTCAACGGTCTGCAACATTCACATCCGTATGTATCTGTAACATCCCAAATTTTCAATTTGGAATGTTATACATTAGATCATCATTGCATAGCATATTTTATTGCATTTTGGCAAATCCTCGATAAATCCTAAGCAACTCAAGGACCCTCGGAGAGAGTTGGGGATTTTCCCGGTTTTTCATATTTGATTTTTATCAAATAATAAAACGAGGATTTTTGGTTTTAATTATTTTTCTCTTCGAAAAATATTTCATATTAAAATAAATGAGAGGAGAAAATATCTCTTCTCCACAATAATTGAAATATTGGAGGAAAAATATTAAAATCAAATATTTGATTTTATTCGGATATATTTGCAATTTTAATTGCATTAAAAAAATTGCACGTTTTCAAAACTGCATTTTTGGGCCAAGAAAATGTTCATCTTGTTCTAATTATTTTAATTAGACGGAAAGAATTTGTTTTAGCATTTTTGGATTTTTTTTAATTTTTCTGCGATTTTTTTAGATTCGGCGAATTAGAAAAAACGCCAAGCGCGCCGACTGGGCCGAAGCCCAGCCGACGGCCCAGCCTGCCCTGCGCCCGTCTCCCTCCCGAGCACGGCTCCCGCCGCCGCCGAGTCCGGCTTGAGCACGCCGCCCGCCGCCGCCTTGCCCCCTCCTCCACGCCACCCCCTCCCCTCCTATAAGTACCCCCTGCCCCGCCACCTCTCCTCACCCCGCCGCCCCAACCCGCACCCGTCGCCGCCAGGAGCGCCCGCGCCGCCGCCGAATACGCCGCCGCCCCGGAGCCCGTGCGCCGCCGCCCGCCGCCTCCCGTCGTCGCCCCGTCGCCGCCCGAGCCCCGCCACCCTCGCCGCCCCTCGCCCGACCCGCCGGAAGCCCCGCCGGAGCTGCCCGCCGAGGTAGCCGACGTCGTCGCCGTGCCTGGTTTCTAAAAAAAACGCCCCGGTTTTTTCTCTAAACCCTAGTTTTTTATATATAGATCGGTTTTTTTTCGGTTTTATTACTTAGTGAACGTTCACCGATCCGTTTGTTTTAATGAACGCGTTCGTCGGTTTGACGCTGTTAACGAACGTTCGTTCGTTTAACCGTTTGTCAGTTTTCTTTTTCGTCGGATTTTCCGCGATTATTCCAAATCGCGATTTCTGATCAGATTTTCGTTCTGGTTTAACTTTTCGCTCGTTTATCGGAATCAGGCGATTCAAGCGCCTAGAGTTTCATCTCAAAATTCTCTTTCCGTTTAACCTACTCAAACAAGTTTTTGCTACTGTAAAATTTGACTTAGATCCAGATTAGTAAACGAAGCTTGTTTCTTTCGCCGTTTGACTTTCGTTGCTTCGTTTGAGTTGAATCTTTTTGCAAACCGGAGTTCTTAAATTGAACTTTCTGGTTAGATCTTTATTTGAGTTTTACTTGTGCATTAGATGAGTACTTATTGTTTGCTTGTTTGTTTGCGATAGAGTACCCGGAGTGCGCCGCTTGCTACTTTGAATCTCTAGGTTTCACGGATCATCAGCAAGGCAAGTAACACTTTGATCATACTTTTCACTACTCAGTTTTATTGCATTAGATCAATCCTCAAACATTGCATGGTTAGGATCTAATTAAATTGTGGGTATTGGGAAGTAGTTGAGGTAGTACCTATTACCTGTTTTATTATCAAACCCTTGGGAGTTACTTCTACGTTGCTTATATCGCCATGCTATGCTTGTAGACGTGGATTGGGTTTGAGAGATATTCATGACAGATGTGAGATTGTTAATTAATGGTTTACTTAAGGTGGCAACTAAAACTCACATCTGGGTGGATTGAGGCACCTGGAGAACCCAGTGCTGCCTGTATTTTTGGATATCCCGGAGTACCCGTGTGATCATCCTATGGACCGCCACCCAGGCTCAAAGGGATCATGAGATTATTCATGCTAGAAACTTCCGTGTGCAGCCACAAGCTATTATGGGCTCTAGCATAGTTGATTAAGTTGTGTGAGCTCTTGAAGAGGTAGACTAGCAGATGTAGGGGATGTAGGTGGTACTGTCTACCCGGAGTAGAGAGTTAACGCTTCTGAAAGACTGTGTCTCGGTCATCCGTTTCTCAAACATCATGTAGTGCGAGAATCCAAGCGGAGGCGATCGAGTCTTGTGGGGAAAAGTGCACAAACCTCTGCAGAGTGTATAAACTAATCATGGTTAGCCGTGTCCCCGGTTATGGACATCTTGAGTATCTAGTACTTGGATTATCATATGAATCTCATCCATGTTACTTTAATTAATTTGTTGGGTTAATGATGATACTTAATTGGGATTGAGTTGGAGGTACCTTCTCAATGTTTCACAACCACCATGATAGTTAAATAAAATTTATTCCTTTGAAGTAGGGAAAAATTGGCTTTTCGCAAAACTGTAACCATAGAGCTTTCTACCAGCCATATATGCATGTAGTATATCATTATTCTGTTCATTACTCTCTATGTGTTACATTGCCAGCATATTCCATGTGCTGACCCGTTTTCGGGCTGCAACGTTTCATGTTGCAGACTTTTCAGACGACGAGTAAGGTGCCTTAGGTCGTGGTCTTATACTCAGTGATGCCGTTGGAGTTGATGGACTCACTTATCTTCCAAGCCTTCCGCTGTTATCGTATTAGATGGCCTTAAGCCATATTTATCATACTTATTCTCTTTTGAGATATTCGTTGTAATAAGTGTGTGATTGCTACTCTGTTATAAATCCTCCATTTGTACTGTGCGTGTCAGCATTACTGATCCAGGGATGACACTGGTGCACAGCAGCACAGACTGTTTGAGGTCTGGTCGCTACAAAGGTGGTATCAGAGCACACGCTGACTGTAGGACACGACCACTAAGCTTAAACCCTAGAACACTTCTCTCTTCTCATTTCTGACTCCTCTCCACTTTCTACTCTTTTAGGAATGGCGGATGCAAGGAGCAAGTTCATGCAACCAGATGAAGATACGCCTTTTGGACGACACTTGAAGGAAGTCACTAAGTACTTGAACATTGGAATACCAAGCATCACCGGAACCTACAACGCCACATTACCTGAAGAGGAGAGCTGGAAGATTCAAGTTCAAGTTCCAGGAAGGACGTTTACGCCAGTCACTGAGCCTATAAAGTTGGCTTTTGAAGCACCAACCTGGAGTTTAGGGAAGAGCATGGCAGCCCACATCTCTATGGGACGCATTGGAGAAGTCTACCACAGGGAGCTTAAGGATACTATTTATCAGATTTGTGGACGCCGAGACGAGCAATGGGAGATGATTAGCACCAAGAAGGATGGATCCATTGCAGCTTTCATCCAGGAGCAAAACCAACACATTCGTCGCCAGGAGAACCAGATGTGCTCAGACAAGATAGATCTGAAGAAGGCATTGACGAAGATCAAGGAGTTGGAGGAAGAACTCAAGGCTACACGCGAGGATTATTTGGAGGAAATCGTCGCACTAGTAGGGAAGAATGACGACCTGGAGAAGAAGATTGGAGTATTCATGGGAAATCCAGTATCAAAAGCAGAAGATGATGAATGCGCTTGCCCGGATAACTACATCATCATCGACGACACCGACTCGGACCCCAGTGAAGATGACTTTGTTGATGAAGCTGGAGCAGATATCATGGAGTCTTCGACTGATCAAAATTTCTAGTAGACCACCATATCAGTAGTAGTTTTCCCCCATATATATAGTATAGTTCAAGCACTTTTGTAACGCTAGTTAGATCGATTGTATGCCTTGTTTGAATTGATTGAGTGATATTGATTGTGTTTGTCTCATGAGCATATGGGTAGTGTTTTCTCTCTAGACCTCATTCTATTCTAAACTCTCATCTTTTCTAACCTATCAGATGCCTCCGAGACGCGACACCGGATTTGTTTTCCCACCGGAGATCACCCAGTTGATTCAGCAACAGAATGCCCTGATGCAAGTGTTAGTACAGAACCAAGGCAACAACAACAACAACCCACCACCACCACCTATTGATCACCTAGCCCGTTTCTTGAGGCTAAATCCGCCGGTGTTTTCCAGCAGCACCGAGCCGATTGTTGCAGATGATTGGCTCCGCAAAGTTGGAAGGGAGTTGACCACTGCAGGATGCACAGATGCGGAAAGAGTGCGTTTTGCCGCACATCAGCTTGATGGACCCGCAGCATCATGGTGGGAGAATTACACAGCCACACACCCTATTGACACTGTCACATGGGACCAGTTTCAGCAAGCTTTCCGTAGAGCCCATGTTTCAGCAGGAGCTATGGCTATGAAGAAGCGTGAGTTTCGCAACCTACGACAAGGAGGACGCACCGTAGGCCAGTATGTGGAGGATTTCAGTAAGTTAGCACGTTATGCACCAGATGACGTTGCCACAGATGCAGCCAAGCAGGAGAAGTTTTTGGAAGGACTGAATGATGAGCTGAGCATGCAATTGATGGTAGCAACCTTCAACAACTACCAGGAGTTGGTAGATAGAGCACTCATGATTGAAGGGAAGCAGCAGCAGATTGAAAACCGTAAGAGGAAGTACGGACAAGGGAAGTATAATTCTGGAGCCCAGCAGAAGCCACGTTTTACCCCGAAATCGGGAGGACAGTTTCAGCATACCCATGGAGGAGGTAGTTCGCACAACCATAATGGACCCAAGAATGGTAATGGGAATGGAGGAAGCAACGGGCAGAACCGTAATAACCCATCTACCCCAGCCAAGAGGGATCTAAGTCACATTACTTGTTTCAAGTGCCAGAAGACTGGACATTATGCAACTGACTGTCCTGAAGCCCAGAATGGAAATGGCAATGGAAGCTCTGGGAAGAAGCCGAACCCTTTCAACAAAGGACATGTGAACCACGTTAGCGTGGAAGAGGTTGAAGCACAGCCTGATGCAGTAATAGGTAAGTTTTTGGTTAAGTCATTTACTGCACTCGTTCTTTTTGATACTGGTGCATCGCATTCATACATATCAAGGGGATTTGTGGATAAGTATAAACTGCCAACCCAAGCCCTTAGGTCACCCATGTTAGTAACCTCGCCAGGAGCAGAGTATATGGCTAGTTTATGGTGTGATCGGTTACCATTAAGGATTGGTAACTACGTGTTTCCCTCAGACCTAATAATATTGGAATCGCAAGGATTGGATGTGATATTAGGCATGGATTGGTTATCAAAGTATGGAGGGAACATCGATTGTGCCAGTAAGTCGATTTTGCTTACCACCCCAGAAGAAAGAAGGATTAAGTATGTATCCCGGCATGTGCCGAAGAGGACTCAGGTGAATTCCTTATCAGGAGTTGTACAGGAGGAAGTACCAGTGGTGAAGGATTACCCGGATGTATTTCCAGAAGAGTTGCCAGGCATGCCACCGGATAGAGACATTGAGTTCTTGATTGAACTTTTGCCAGGCACAGGGCCAATATCTAAGAGACCGTACAGGATGCCCGCAAAAGATTTGGAGGAGATTAAGAAGCAGATTAAGGAGTTACTGGATAAAGGCTATATTCGCCCAAGTTCGTCACCTTGGGGATCGCCTGTACTTCTAGTGGAGAAGAAGGATGGATCGTTAAGGATGGTTGTTGATTACCGTGGATTGAATGAAGTGACCATCAAAAACAAGTACCCACTGCCGATGATCAATGATTTGTTTGACCGCTTACAAGGAGCTAAGGTATTTTCCAAGATCGATCTACGATCAGGATACCATCAGTTAAAGATTCGAGAGCAGGATATACCTAAGACGGCTTTTACCACCAGGTATGGGCTATATGAGTATACCGTTATGTCATTTGGTCTGACTAACGCACCTGCCTATTTCATGAACCTGATGAACAAAGTGTTTATGGAGTTTTTGGATAAGTTCGTCGTGGTGTTCATTGACGATATTTTAGTCTACTCCAAGAATGAAGAAGAGCATAAGGAGCATTTGCGTTTGGTACTTGAGAAGCTCAGAGAACACCAGTTATACGCCAAGTTCAGCAAATGTGAATTTTGGCTGAAGGAAGTTGGATTCCTCGGACATGTTATATCCGGAGAAGGAATAGCAGTAGACCCCGCCAAAGTTGACACAGTAACAAGTTGGGAATCACCCACGTCAGTTGGAGAGATCCGGAGTTTCCTTGGACTCGCAGGATACTACCGGAGATTCATCGAGAATTTCTCAAAGATTGCAAAACCCATGACTGAGCTATTGAAGAAGGACACCAAATTCAATTGGACTGAGGAATGTGAAGCTAGTTTCCAAGAGTTGAAGAAACGATTGGTTACATCACCAGTGTTGATTCTGCCAGATCAACGCAAGGATTATGAAGTTTATTGCGACGCTTCTCGTCGAGGACTTGGAGCAGTGCTTATGCAGGAAGGAAGAGTTGTGTCATATGCTTCACGACAACTTAAACCCCATGAGAAGAATTATGCCACGCATGATTTGGAATTAGCAGCCGTAGTGCATGCGTTGAAGACATGGAGACATTTTCTCATCGGAAACCATTGTGAGGTGTACACGGATCACAAGAGTTTGAAGTACATTTTCACGCAGAAGGAGTTGAATCTCAGGCAGAGGAGATGGTTGGAGCTTATTAAGGACTATGATATGAGATTGCATTATCACCCAGGGAAGGCTAACGTAGTAGCAGATGCGTTGAGCCGCAAGAGCCATGTCAACACACTCATGACAGGAGAGTTACCCCAGGAGTTAGCCGAGGATCTTCGCGAGCTATGTTTGGAGATAGTTCCAAGAGGCTATTTAGCAACATTGGAGATTCAGTCTACCCTGATGGAAAAGATCAGAGAAGCTCAGAAGACAGACAAGGAGATTGACGAGATAAAGGAAAAGTTGAGCAAAGGAAAAGCCAAGGGATTTCGTGAGGATGAGCACGATACCTTATGGTTTGAGGACCGCGTTTATGTGCCCAATGATCCGGAGATCAGGAAGTTGATCTTGCAAGAGGCCCATGATTCACCGTATTCGATTCACCCAGGAAATACCAAGATGTATTTGGATTTGAAGGATACTTTCTGGTGGACCGGAATGAAGAAGGATATTGCGGAGTATGTAGCAGTTTGTGATGTATGTCAGAGAGTGAAGGCAGAACATCAGAAGCCAGCGGGATTGCTACAACCATTGCCGATACCCGAATGGAAGTGGGATAAACTAGGCATGGATTTTATCACGGGATTGCCCAGGACTCGTTCAGGCTATGACTCAATATGGGTTGTAGTCGACCGTTTGACGAAAGTAGCTCATTTCATCCCAGTGAAGACCACTTACACCAGTGCTAAGTTGGCAAAGATATACATGACCAGAATCGTATGTTTGCATGGAGTTCCGAGGACCATTGTATCAGATAGAGGAACCCAGTTTACCTCGAAGTTTTGGAATCAGTTACATGAAACCTTGGGAACCAGGCTAGAATTCAGTACAGCCTTTCACCCACAGACAGATGGACAGACCGAGAGAGTCAATCAGATTTTGGAAGACATGTTGAGAGCTTGTGCGCTAGATTATGGATCTAGTTGGGACGACAATTTGCCATATGCAGAGTTTTCTTACAACAACAGTTATCAAACCAGTTTGAAGATGGCCCCTTTCGAAGCTTTGTACGGAAGGAGGTGTAGAACACCATTGTTATGGGACGAAGTTGGGGACCGTCAGTTGTTTGGACCAGATTTGATTAAAGAGTCTGAACAGAAAGTGAGGTTGATTCGCGATAGGCTCAAGGTAGCCCAGTCCAGGCAGAAGAGTTATGCGGATTCTAAACGTAAGGAGACAGTTCACGAAGTCGGAGACAGAGTTTATCTTCGAGTATCACCACTTCGAGGAGTGAAGCGCTTTGGAGTTAAGGGAAAGTTAGCGCCTCGTTTTGTAGGACCATACAGAGTTTTGGAACATATGGGAGAAGTTGCCTACAAGCTGGAATTGCCTGAAGGATTGTTAGGAGTTCATGATGTATTTCACGTTTCCCAGTTGAAGAAGTGCCACGCAGAGATGGCTGAGATACCACTGAGAGATACAGTGCCACTGGAAGCGATTCAGCTGGAAAGTGATTTGACCTATGAGGAGAAGCCAGTTAAGATTCTTGAGTATGCCAGCCGAGTCACCCGCAGTAAGGTTATCAAGTTTTGCAAAGTCCAGTGGAGTCACCATACTGAAGATGAAGCCACCTGGGAGCGAGAGGAAGATCTACGGAAGAACCACTCTCACCTATTTTCTAGCCAACCCGAATCTCGAGGGCGAGATTCATCTTAAGGGGGTAGGTTTGTAACATCCCAAATTTTCAATTTGGAATGTTTTACATTAGATCATCATTGCATAGCATATTTTATTGCATTTTGGCAAATCCTCGATAAATCCTAAGCAACTCAAGGACCCTAGGAGAGAGTTGGGGATTTTCCCGGTTTTTCATATTTGATTTTTATCAAATAATAAAACGAGGATTTTTGGTTTTAATTATTTTTCTCTCCGAAAAATATTTCATATTAAAATAAATGAGAGGAGAAAATATGACTTCTCCACAATAATTGAAATATTGGAGGAAAAATATTAAAATCAAATATTTGATTTTATTTGTAATTTTAATTGCATTAAAAAAATTGCACGTTTTCAAAACTGCATTTTTGGGCCAAGAAAATGTCCATCTTGTTCTAATTATTTTAATTAGACGGGAAGAATTTGTTTTAACATTTTTGGATTTTTATTTATTTTTCTGCGATTTTTTTAGATTCGGTGAATTAAAAAAAAACGCCAAGCGCGCCGACTAGGCCAAAGCCCAGCCGACGGCCCAGCCTGCCCCGCGCCCGTCTCCCTCCCGAGCACGGCTCCCGCCGCCGCCGAGTCCGGCTCGAGCACGCCGCCCGCCGCCGCCTTGCCCC